>NW_023504957.1:0-14423 GCF_004664715.2 Peromyscus leucopus | reverse complement strand
ATGAAATTGTGTGTTTGTTAGCATTCAATGTGTTAATGGGTAGGATTTGGTAGGGGCTAGAATCGCTTAATACTATTAGGGACATGTCATCGAAGTGATACAAAATGTTCATATAAAGTGTAAATAAGGTCACTTGTATTAAACTGTAATTTTGTTATTCTTCTAGTCTACCTAGGAACATTTACTATGTACTGCGTGGATGGAACCCATATGAACATAGGGATAGTGAAAGAAAGGAAATTGTCTTACTCTTGTACATCTCAGAACAATATAAGTTATGCAGTAGTCCGATGTTGAGTAGCCTTGCTAAATGTGATTCAAGTTTACAGGTAATTGATTTCCAAGCTTAAAAGAGAATACATCAGCAAAACAAACTGATGAGAAGCCCTATGAGTAGTGGGAAGATGTAATACTTATGTCTTCCCTGGTTCACTTTGAAAATATACTAGGATTCACCGTATAAAAAATTATATATTGATGAAATAAGTGGAGCGAAAGTCTGAATTCTTCCAATTCTTTTCAATATATATGAAAAAATCTCCTTGAGAAAAAAGATCCCATAAATGTGAGTCCTGTAATAAAGGTGGTTACCATAACAGGCATCTCCAAATGTGGAAAATAATCCTTATTGGAGGGAACAATATGAGTCTAAGCAAAGTGATAAAACCTTAAGATTTGATTCCTTTTTACATGTACAACAAACTGAAAAATTCTTATAAATAAATAAAGATGTAACAGTGTAATAATTGTGGTAAAACTTTACATTTTTTAATTATTCTTATAGGCATGAAAGAAGTCAAAAGGAGAGAAACAATATGAATGCAATCAATGTGGTAAACCTTTGCACAACATGGTAATCTTAAAAGCCATCAGAAAACACATACTGGAGAGAAACCCTATGAATCTAATCAGTGTGGTAAAGCCTTTGCTCGCCAGAGTGTTCTTCAATTGCATAAAAGAACACATAGTGGAGAGAAACCATATGAATGTGATCAATGTGCTAAAGCCTTTAGACATCATGGTAATCTTCAAAGACATACAAGAACACATACTGGAGAGAAACCTATGAATGTGATCAATGTACTAAAGCCTTTGGAATCATAGTAATCTTCAAAGGCATACAAGAACACATACTGGAGAAAAACCCTATGAATGTAATCAGTGTGGTAAAGCCTTTGCACAAAGCAGTAGTCTTCAATTGCATAAAAGAACACATACTGGAGAGAAACCCTATGAATGTGATCAATGTACTAAAGCCTTTGGATATCATAGGAATCTTCAAAGGCATACAAGAAACACATACTGGAGAAAACCCTATGAATGTAATTCAGTGTGGTAAAGCCTTTGCACAAAGCAGTAGTCTTCAAGTGCATAAAAGAACACATACTGGAGAAAAACCCTATGAATGTAATCAGTGTGGTAAAGCCTTTGCACGAAGCAGTACTCTTCAATTGCATAAAAGAACACATACTGGAGAGAAACCCTATGAATGTAATCAGTGTGGTAAAGCCTTTGCACACAAAGCAGTTCTCTTCAATTGCATAAAAGAACACATACTGGAGAGAAACCTTATGAATGTAATCAATGTGGTAAAGCCTTTGCACAACATGGTCATCTTCAATTGCATAAAAGAACACATACTGGAGAGAAACCCTATGAATGTAATCTGTGTGGTAAAGCCTTTGCATAACACAGTATTTTTCCAATGCATGAAAGAACACATACTGGAGAGAAACCCTAGAAAAGTATTACTATTAGTGTCTAATTGCTGTATAAAAGCCTGTGAATATAACTTTACATCTTGAACATCTATAAAAAAAAAAAAAACTCATACCAAAGAAAATGTGACTATAAAGGATTTGATAAGATCTTTAGCAAACACACTTATATTCAGTTACATGTGATTATTATGGAGAGAATTATCTCCAATAATTCTTCAAGAATTATTCTTGAAGAGAATTTTGATGTTCCTCTGTATTTGGTTGATACCTGCTAGTTCCCATGATCAAAAAGACTATGGATTTAAAAGATATGGTAACTCTTTTAGATTTCATACTTCAGTTACGTGAGATAATGAACCCAGGGGTGAAACTTCATGAATGTGTACTAATTCATTCCTGTTTCTGTGATATAACATCATGTTAATGTGAACCTATGAAAGTACTTAATTGGCCCTTGGTTCCAAAGCAATACAAGACAAGCATGAAACTGGCATGGAAACAAGTGTTAGACATGGCAGCTAAAACAGGAAACTAAAAATTCACAATCTTAATCTGCAACATAAAGCCTAAAGTATAAATGGGAAATGTTATACTCAGGCCTAGCCCCAGCAGGGCAGCATTTCCTAAATTTTCCCAATTAATACCACACACTGAGAATGAATGATTTCTCTGAAGACAAGTCTACATGCTTGCTTCCAGTTAAATGTATCAATACATGATGGGGAATAATTCTGTAAGCCTTCTGATGCTTCAACACCTTTTGTGACTAGAATTACAAGAGAAAAACATTTGTAGTGAAAATTAGTTTGAAGATTTGTTTTAATTTTAATTATGTGATGTCCATCTGTACTTGTGCATGTGCATTCTGCTTCTCCAGAATGTTAGACCCTTGGAACTTCTTGCCATGGAAATCATTGCAAGTTGACAAAACTCTGACTTTGGTCATGGGGATGAGCTTGTATTAAAAGATTGGCTGTGTCTCTAGCCCTGTAAATATTTTAGAGCTTTCTTTTATGTCATATTGACATAAGGAAATAGGAAAAAAAATCTTATACAACAGAAAACCTCTATTCAAGTAAACATTTGGTAAAGCCTTTAGAAAGCAGAGTTGTCTTCATTTTCAGAAAAAAAACTTAGAACCTCCTGTTTTCATTTCCTTGAAGCAAGTAAATTATTCAACATGTTCATGGAAGACTGATGTGAAGATAACATTATATCTTGTATTTTGCAACATTTAAGGTACATATTAATGTAGCTATATGTAATGCAAATCCATTTAGTGAAGTTTATTTTGTGGTGCTTATATTCCTTCTGTGGCTTTGGTTCATGTTCTATGGTGCTTTCACTTAGTGAGAGATATTTATCTGCTGCAGTGCATAGAATATTGTCCATCATTGAAGTGGTCTATTTGTATTTAAATATCAGGCAGTATGTGACCCTAATTTTAAAGTAAGGGTGTCTGTGAAAGGGTGGTGGGCTTTATTTTTCATATTTTTCCGTGAATTACCTTGAAGTGCTGTTTGTTATACAGCCTGACTTTGACATCAGTAATTAGTCAAGGATATGTTGGAACACATAATACTCATGTTTTGGTGTCCTAAGTACAATTCTATGTATAGATGATGCACGCCCAACATTGTCTGGCAAAACATTTTAACAATGTTAATGTTAAAATACTTAATAGAGAATATAAAAATAAAATTAAATACCTCATATGTGTATGCTATGAAACATTGTATTTCCTTGTCATTAAATTTTTCTTTGCATTTTTCTCAGGTATTAATTATTATTTTTTTATTTAGAGCACTTTCTTCTTTAGCTCAGGGTTTCCTCACACAATGTAATTGAGAATTGCTTTGATCTTTTAATCCTTACTGTGGTGTTGAGGGCTGTGAATATAGTTCTGCCTTTCCTTCAAGTCTAGGTCTATATTGGTCAGTGAGAAAGAAAAATAGGCCAATGCATGAGTATCTTCCAAACTCTGGAATTTCTGGAAACTTACAATTGAAGAGGGACCACAAACTATACTATGGGGAGTGTAGAGTCTTCAGAACATGTCTGTTGAGCTGTCATTTCTGTTGGGATTTGGATGTATTACAAAATGGAGTAATATATTACTCAGTGGTAAAAGTCAATTGCATCATGAAATTTTAAGCAAATCGATGGTACTAGAAAATTTCATCCTGAGTGAGGTAACCCAGATCAAAAGAGACAACATAGTGAGTTTTTTCTGCCCAGATTTGGACGCTCCAAATGCAATAGCAAGGTTTAATTCAGCGCACGTGTGTAGTTCAAGCTAGCAGGGAACCATTCTCTGCCACACCCGATGTAGCTAGGCAGGGAGGAGAGTTCCTCTTTTGGGGGAAGTTAGTTTTCATAAACAAAAAGACACAAAATTCATTAGAGGAGAGGGCTTAGTATGCATCCATCCTTGATTGGTCCAGTTTTACCCAGGCCTGGACTTTGTCTTATTCTAGATTTTCTGTTTGCCCTACCAGGAGATTTACAACCAATCTCTTTTGGTCTAGTCGTATTATCTACAGAGATGGGCATCTCATAGTTGATTGGTCACCACCAAACATCCTGACTTTGTTCTTTTGAAAACACCTGACTTAACCCTCTCCAGGAAGGGGAATCTGACTCAGTTCTGTTTGTTTTTAAGATGTCTCTTCCCTTGGCTCTTTTGGGTTTCTGTGGGAACTGTTTTGAAACTGTGTCTGCACCTTTGGTGTGGGTCTTTCATGTCATCACACATAAGTTGATATTAGTTAAAATGAAGGACAACCAGGCTACAGTTGACAATCCCAGATAAACTAGGTAACAAGAACAACCCTAATGGGACACGCATGGATAGCCCTTGCAAGGGAAAATAGATAAGATCTCTGGCTTAAACTAAGAATGTGGTGGGGAGTGAATGAGGGATAAAAACATAAGGGAACAGAATTGTTGAGTTTGACAGCACAGAGAGGGAGAGCAAGGAAAAAGGTATCTTGATAGAAGGAGTCATTATGTGGTTAGGGAGAAACCTGGTACTAGTGTAATAACCAGGAATTCACAAGATTGACCTAAGATATCTGTAATCTGATTGATGACTACATATAGTAGAGTATTCGGGGTCTAGTCTCTTGATAGCCCTTTCCTGGGGTCCAGAAAAGATGTACCACCAGCTGAATACCTAATCTTTGATGATTATAAATGAACCTAATTACATGAAACACTTTGGCCCATACATTTTGTTTTCCTGAGTCAAGATTCTATCTATACTGCTTCAATTCTATTTTTCTATTTAGCTCCTCTCTGTCCCTTCTCTTGCTGAGTTCTCTCTCAACATGGCTTAGTTCTGTTATCACACTCAGCTTCTCCCTGTCTTTTAACTTCATGTTCTCTCATAAGCTTAACTAAGCTCTTCTGCTATCAGTCTCACCTTCATCCTCAGTTTCTCCATCCATGCTCATTCCTTCCTTTCCTACTCTTCTGATCTGACTCAATCCCTACCATCTACAAAACTCTGCCTTTTTCTTTCTTTGGCTAACTTACTCTGGTCTGAGCTAGTAATTCTGCCTCAATCCTCTCTCACCTGGTATGCAAAAAACCCTTTTTGTTATGAGTCAATAGCCCTGGAATGCCACATTGCCTGTGAGGGGTACTACTGTCTGTACTTCATTTGCAAAAGAAACAAAGGAATGCATCTATACAACTTAGGAAACAGGCATTGTTTCTGTAAGGGTGTTACCTAGTTCAGATCAGCAGTAGGTCTGAGAAGCTTATACTGTTTGACTTATGGCCTAGGAGTATGAGAACACAAGAAATTGATAGCAGGAAGCAGTTGATATATTAAAAGCAGAATAACATCAAATATTCTTTGATATTTGATTTCTCCTATAGAAGGATTTTTGGATCCTTCTAGATATAGTTCTATCATATATAGCTGAGTCTCTATTTCAGATTTTTGTGGCCTGAAGTAACTACCCTAATTGTCATTATGGAATCTTCATCCAGTAACTGATGAAGCCGATGCAGAGATCTACATCTAAGCACTGGGCCAAGCTCCTGGAGTCCAGTCAAAGATAGGGAGGGTTAGATGAGCAAGGGGGTCAAGATCATAATGGGGAAAAGTACAGAGACAGCTGACCCTAGCTAATGAGAGCTCACAGACTCAGAATGACAACTCAGGAGCCTACATTGGACAAAACTAGCCCCTCTGAATGTGGTGACCATTGTGTGACTTCTTCAGGTTGTGGGGCCCTTGGCAGTTGGACTAGGATTTATCCCTAGTAAATGAACTGGATTTTTTGAGTCCATTCTGTCGATGTAACCAACCGTCTTATTAAATAAGAAACACAGAAACAATGTAAAAGAGAAAGCCGAGAGGTCAGAGCTCAGAGCTAAAATCTCACCCTTCCTCCTGCTGTCCCAGCTTCGAGAAAGAGACCTACTTCCTGTCTGTTCTTTTTTTTTATAGTATGTTGTTCTGCCTTCTCATTGGTTGTAAACCCAAACACATGACTGCCTCGTCACTGTCTGAATGTACAGCCCCCTAGGTCTTAAAGGCATATGTCTCCAATGCTGGCTATATCCCTGAACACACAGATATCTATGGGATTAAAGGCGTGTGCCACCACTGCCACACTCTTGCTATGGCTCTAATAGCTCTGACCCCCGGACAACTTTATTTATTAACATACAATCAAAATAATATTTCAGTACAATTAGATTACCACCACACCATTCCATATAGGGGGATGCCTTGCTCAGCTGTAAAGCAGAGGGGACGTGTTTCATGATACACCAGACTTTGTTGACTCCCCATGGGAGGCCTTACCCTCTATGATGAGTGAATGGCAGATGTGGTGGGGGAAGGCAGAGGATGAGCAGGAGGAGGGGAGCAAGGGGGAACTGTGCTTGGTATGTAAAATGAAAAAAATAAAATAACATAAAGAAAAATAATATGGAACTTCTGCTCATTGAGATATGATAACTGCTGGCTCTGATTGATGACAACTTGCCACAAAGGCCGAATACAGAAAACCATCTCTTAGTAGTAAGAAAAATCCAATTTAGAAATTATTTGAACTGAAATGTCAGCTTTGATGTGACAATTTAATGACTAACAAGCAGGGCTGTGTGGAGGGTCTGAGTGCTTGATCCACAAGCCTGAGGACCTGTTTGAACCCTTATCACCTACAAAAAATGAATATTTGAAAGTCATGAGATCCTCATGCCCAGGCAAGAGAAAGGGGACAATAAAATATCCTGAGAGCTGGTAGTTCAGTGATACCCTGTTGCAAAAGGAAGACACTCTCACTTGGTCAGACAAGGGTCAATGTGAGCTGCATGGTTTCAGGATATCCCTGCAATGTGCTAGCTTCTGGCCCCCCTCCTTGTTTTATTCTTAAGAATCTAGCTGGGAGGGATTCTTTCTGCTCTTCAGAACTGGGAGAAGGGAATGTGCCAAACAAGGTCAACATTACCAACAAGCCCTCAGATGGACTGAGGCCTTAAAATTCCCCACCTCTTTGACATGCTTGAACTCGGTCCCTCAAGAACTTGTGAGTGTGGGCTAGCTCAAAATGGCAGGCAGAGCAGCTTAGAGAGGAACTTCTGGTAGGCTGGCAAGTGTCCATGTTTCCAGAATGCTTGACCAGCAATGCAAGTTGGCCAAGGTCCATGTGAGTTCTCATAGAGGCCCTGAGGAGAAACAGGAGCCCAGAATGCATATGGGGTTTGTGCTAGGGTCCTCAGGGCTCAAAGGCAGTCTGCAAACTGTGGTGTGCTGAAACCCATGGGAACAAGGCAAGAGAACCTGAATCTTGCTCTTCTGTGGTCATGTGGTGTAGCTGGAGAGCTTCTCTCCTGGTTCCACCAAGCCCCAGCAATCCAACAGACCACTTATAAAATAACCACACAGACGCTTATATTATTTAAACTGTTTGGCCTAATGTCTCAGGCTTCTAGCTATCTAGCTCTTACATCTTAAATTAATCCATTTCTATAAATCTATAAAATGCCATGTGGCTTGTGGCTTACCAGCATCTTCACATGCCGCTTGTCATAATGGTGGCTGGCTGTTTCTCCCTCCTCGTATCTGTTCTTTCAATTCTTCTCTCTGTTAGTCCCACCTGTACTTCCTGCCTGGCCACTGGCTAAACCGTGTTTTATTTATTGACCAATCAGAGCACATACAGACCATGCCACAGCAATGTGGAGTCTCCTGGAAGAAGTGCCTTATGTTCCCTGCAAAACTCCCGGCCTGTTTTTCCTCCTTTGCAAAGTGACTAGATTGTTTTGTGCTAGTCTTTTTGAAGAGCCTACCCCACTTATTAAATTTCATGTCTCTGTTATATACCCTTTGTTGTTATGGAACTCTTACTTTTCTGTCTCCTGCCCTGCCATCCTGGGCATGAAACTAGCCTTATCCATGCATGTAGGATAAGTATTCCACCATGGCCCACATCCCCATCCAGGAATCAAGCATGCTTCTTGCACAAAGCACAATTCTGTAGTTTTGACCTTTTCATTGGGCAAAACTATCTCTCAAGTCTAGCCAGTGGCAAGATAGGTCAAGCGGGACAGGACTACAGGACTACTGGTTTGACTCTTGTCCTGACAAAAGACCATGAACTTGTGACTTCCCTTCCTTCAGCTCTCTGGAGTGACATGTGCTGGATGGATCCAACATCTCACCAAGAAAGAACTTTTTGGGCCAAGTGCTTAGATGCTGAGATCTCTGTGTTCATCAGAGAGACAGCTACTGTCCCTTTACATGGAATGAATGAAATTTCCTACAGGCAGTCACTCACAGGGACAGGTGGCTTGGGATATCACACAGGCAGAATTGGGGACATGAAGAATGAGGCTTGGGATAGGGGAGTCCATTGTGTTTCCTCAGAATAGGTGGCTGGACCCCAGACAAACCTGGAAAGCCATATTAGTGATGAACCCATGAGGACAAGAGAGGAGACCACATCACTCTGGTCTTATGACACTTGCTGTGCCCCCTGTTTTTGTTTGTCTCAGCTGTCTCTTCAGTCAGTCTCCAGGAGAAGATCCTTGTTCTTAATTCCCAAAATAGATTCAGACAGGGGCTGGTTTTAGACAAGATTTCTAAAACCAGGAAGCTTGGCTGGGAGACTAGGCTCATGTTCTAGCTCTTAGTGCATGCAAACCTCAGGCATCCCAATCCCCAGCATACCAGGAGAGCAAAATGACAAGTCCTTGAACTCCTACCCTCTACAATAGCCTTTACTTATGACATCTGATGTGGGGTGTTCCTTCGTTCCATGGTCTACCTTTCACATCCTCTGATATTGTAGTGTCTCTGGCTTGTATCATCACAAGGGTGGTGACCAAAAGTGATGACAGCTTATGCCATGTCAAGTGGGCCACATGGAATGGACCCAAGGTGAGACTTGATGCTTTGTGCTGTTTTGAACCCCTCGCCCATTGTAACATTCCAAGGATTTTCTCCAGGTCTTTGTTCACCTCAGGGAATTTGTCTTTCCTCCCCACCATACTGTTTTAATTTCCCAGCAGCCTTTTTTATCTCATTTAGTATGAATCTTAAGGTGGAAAAGAGCCAATCATAAGCACTGTTTGAAAAGTTAGCCCTAAACACCATACAAAGAATAGTTTGGAGTGAAGCATTTCTAGACTTCTGTCTTTAGAAGGAGGAGGTAGTGAAGTTTCCCTTGTATCTGAGGAGAGGCTCCTGGGAAGGGTAACTTGAAGTGAGTTAGTTAGCAGGTAGGCAACAGCTGTGACATCAGCAGTCCCATACTTGAGTATTCTATGGTATCCTGGAGAGCCCTGTCGTCTCCTGTGATGTCACCAGTGTTGCTGTGATACCAACAGGCTATGGGGCATTTATTCAGTGCCTTTATGGTTAACCTGTAGACATGGTGGCAACATGAAGCAAACTACTTGGAAAAGAGAATGAAGAGCATAGAGAGACTAGACAGAGGCAGAAGGAACCTTTGGTACTTTTGTAAAACAGCAAGAGACAAACCTCCTGGGAATGTTGAGTCTTGGCAGGGGATGGAGTGCTTCCTGCAGGAGGTAGTCTTGAAGTGGTCTTTCAAGGAGTAGGGCACAGGAGGTGACAGTTTCTGGGAAACAATGAGCCTATCCTGTATCTTTGAGTTCCTACAGAGCAGATATGGAGTCAAGGATTTCTGATGATTAGTTTGGCAGAGATCTAGGAATTGTCCAGGCTGCATATTCTGTAAGTCTTTGAAGTGTTTGAAGATTACCTACCTAATTGAAATATACCTTTATACACCTAAAAACTTAATTAACTAACATGACTACAAGTTTGATTATTCTAGATTGCTATCAATCTGTACTTCTTATTTATATATTACAATTTTAAATGAGTCACATAAACATAATACCTTAAACAAGAGCAGAGATATATACAGTATAACAAAATTAACTTTAAAATTGTGTTAATAAACTAACATCTATAACAATATAAATATTTTAAGCAAGTTGTTGCTCTTTAATCTAAACTTTCATTCTATGATATCTATATTCCCTTTTCTTTTTTTAAATGTTTTTATTTATTATGTATACAGAAGAGTACCAGATCTCATTACAGATGGTTGTGAGCCTCCATGTGGTTGCTGAGAATTGAACTCAGGACCTCTGGAAGAGCAGTCGGTGCTCTTAACCTCTGAGTCATCTCTCCAGCCCTATCCCCTTTTCTTTTTTAGAAAGAGATTGCATTTCTAATCAATATCCTTTAAATAAAAACAAACATTTTAAATAATATATTGGGAATTTGAGCATAGCTTCTCATACTACTCCCTGGGCCTTGATTAGTCTGTGGGAAAGAAAAATAGTCCAGTGAATAAGTATCCTCCAATTTCTCTAGATTTTATTGTGAATTTACAAATGATGTGGAACTTGTGTAAGAATTGAGTTCACTGACCAACTATAAAGCAGGAATAGTCATAGCAGAAAGAGGGATGAGGAAGAAAGTGGGTGAAAAATATCCTGCTGTGATAGTAGTTGATGTTAGCAATGAGTAGTGAGGTAATCAATGTTACAAGATAAATAAATATTATGACTGGCCATTTCTTGAGTCCACAGACCAGGCAATCAAAATCTGGATAAAAAACTGAAATTTCGTGAAACCAAATTAGAGTAGTTACACCATTTGAACCTAAGAAATAGAACTGGATAGAATGGTGTGGCCCTGCCTAACCTGACTGTGTTTTCCAGGTTTAAGATGTATACCCCAAGGGAAATGGTATGAGCAGTACTTGGTGTCCTCTAATACAAACCCCTCATCTCTGGAGCACATGGCCATAAACCCTGTTTCAACTTTTTAACAAAATTATTTGGGATTATATTTACATTATTATCTTTATGTCTTCCCTGCTTTCATACACTCCCATAGAAACTTCATTGTTTTCTAATCCATGACTTCTTTTTGTTTAACAACAGTTACTGTTTGAATGTGACCTGTGTTTGGTTTCAGGACTTCCCAGCTATGAAGCAAGAGGTTGGTTGCACTGGACTTTGAGTATGTAATGTACAGTGCACCCATAGAAGCATGTGCTGTGGAAGAAAAATGGGAAGCGCTCTAGGAGATTAAAGAATATTACTAAACTACCAAATTCCCTGGTTAGTGTCCTATCCAATCATAGTGTGGAAGGACCCACTGGGAGGGTTTTTTCTCTCTGAGTCCTTTGAACTCTGCTCACCCAGTAGGGAAACTGCTAATGTCCTGAAGCCCAGCTGGGTGGTCCTAGCTGATGAGGGACTTTGGGGAGGGTTAGCAAACAAGAGCATCAGCAGAAGGTAGCTTCCAGGTTCTTTCCAGGATTCTCCTCTTGTTCTGCTCTAGGGAGCTGTAAGGAAGTCCACAAGCCATGCCATGGTGAGTGTAGCATATTCATAGCAGGTGGCTGAGCTGTCATTTCTGCTGGGACTTGGATGAACCATGATACAAACTGTGGTTTTGTTGGTCCATGTGGTGACATGGGCAGTAGTCCTTGTCCTGTAAACCTTCCTGTGTATGGATTTCCTGGGTATGTAGAGGCTCTGCAGCCCTATATGGGAAGATATGCTTATAACATCACTGTCCAGTGTGCACACACGGCCAAGTTTTTAGTGTGTAGTGGGAAGACACATTGGAAAACTGAAGGTGGTGTGTCTAGAAGTTCTGAACATTGCACTCCATATTCAGGTTTGTCTTATAAATATTACAAATGTTTTAGAAACTGGTTAAAATTGGTGATATGGATTGTCTTTCAGCAATACATGATTAGAATGCTTCTAGCTTTGCTATAACCAGCTATAGTGGTATGATTTGGTGATGTTCAGTTCCTGGGACAAAAGCAGTTTCTGATCTGTAGAAATTTCTCTGGTATGCATGGTGTTGGGTGTTTGGTAGGGCACAATTCACATCTTGTGCCATAATCCATGTGACAGGAAGCATTCATAACTAATAAGAAGTCTTTGTGTCATGATTTGGGAGGTGGTTGTTGGCCTAAATGAAATCCTGCTACATGCCCCGACTCACTCTCTCTCAAACTGATTTTCTCCTTAGATATTACTATTGCATATGTATTTATTTGTCTATACACATAAATACATATGAGCTGCTGAGTCCATTTGGTATTTCTTCTATGTATATGATTTTAGTGCAGTCCAGTTTATTTTGGATAACCAACTAGGAGGTTCATCCCTGGGAAAAACAATGCTCCCTCTCAATAGTCATTAGTTTCCTGTAGTTGTTGGTCTACGGAGAAGATTCATTGGATCCCCTTAAACCTTCTCTTAGTCTATTTACTGGCCATGTTTTCTCTTCCATGAGATCTTCTAACAGGGCCCAGGGTCTGTCAACTTTTTCAGCAGTGGCTTTAGGTTTCCAGCTTCTATATGAATGCAGCTCTGGAGTAGATCTCCTCTTCCAGAGTCCTGTGGTTGTAGTAGATGGGCCACCCTGCTCTCTCCTCTGATTTTTGGGCTTGGCCCAAGGAAGCAGGAATGCAGAGGCTGCAAAGCTCACAGGCCTTGTGCACCAACACTGCTCTTTTCTTGCCTACCTCAAATATCTGTGGAGCTACAAAAGGAGTTCATGGAGTGTCACCTAGCCTGATAATTTGCAGCCCTGGAACAAGTCCCTGGAAAACTTTTAACCTGGATCTAGCTGGACAAGGAGTCAACCAAGGCTGATAATGAAACCCAGAGATGTGAAGTTCACAATGTTGCTGTTGTAGTTGCTAGGAGTAGCTGGGTGCTGGGAATAATGCAAGAATAGCTTGCCATGGTCACAGAGCTGAGAGCTTGATGCAGGAACAGTGAGACAGAAATCCAACTACATTTTTAAAAGATTTTCCTGCCACCAGGTTGCCTTCTGATTCTTTATGTATAAGCCAGTCTCCAGACCCTTGTTTGAGTCCCTATGCCTTCCAATTACTTCTTGGTTGCCCAGCTTCCATACTTAGCTTTCCAGGAGCCCCCATTGCCTCTGAAACTTCAAATATTGCTACAGTCTTGGATGTTCCTGAGACAGAATGGGTGATCCTCATAGGTGAGCTCCTTGGTAAAACTGGAAATGTTATAAGGCAAATAATCTAATTACTGTTGTTTTGAGGCATTTGCTATTTTGTATTTAAAACTCCATTAGGTGTTTGTTTGCCTTTGGCTTTCTTACAAGGATTTGTTAATTTTTGTTCCAATATTACATTTATCCTTTCTCTGCTTTCTTTAAAGGGATTCATTCATTTCCTCTTTAAGAACTCCTATAATCTTTATAAAGTTTGTCTTAATTGTCTCTCAAACATGATGAAATGTCCAGGACTTGTTGTAGTACAACAGCTGGAATTTGGTAGTGACATATTGCTCCAGCTGTTGTTGACTATGTTCTTATGCTGGTGTCTGTGTATCTGAATTTGAGGTGATTGTGTATCCAGGTGCTGATTTCTCAGTTTTTTTTTGGATGAGTGCTTTACTCCTTGGTTTATATTTGCTCTCTGGACTTCTATTCTGTGTGGCCTATGGTTGAACAAGGATTTGCATCCCAAGTTGCGGGCTTGAAATCTTGCAGTAGGTGTGGCCTTTGTTCCAGCAATGAGTATCTGCTCAAGTTTGTGGATGACAAAATGGAAGAGAGGAGAAATTTGGGGATAGGGTTGAGAGGGCACTTAGAAAGTAGGGAGGTCATTGGGAAAGTGACCTACAGGATATCTGGCACATTGTATGTCCTTTGGTTAGTGAAAAATTCAACAGAAGTAGGAGGCTAAAACACAGAGATGAAGAGAGAAGTGGGATTGAGGATAGTGTTGGGGGTTATTGAAAGAAGGCAGGAGGTTCAATAGTGAGCAGGTTACATGGATTTCTGGTGGCTGGCATGGTCTCTGGTCCAGCAGGGGGTCTTTATCTCAAGTTGTTTACTTGTTCTTCTGGATTGTGTGGCTGCATTTGAGCAGAAGATATCCATTCCATTTGGGGTTGAGGACATGGCTTGGGGAGTGGCAGCTGTTGGGTTGATGGGCGACTGTGTCTTTGGACATGTGGGATTGTGGAAGTTTCATGGGCTGGAGACCTGGTTACCTGATCTTCTGGTGGTGTGACATGCACATGTGCAATAATTGCCTGTTTGTGTTGTTGGCTGGAACACAGCCTCATCATTCTTCTTCTAAATGGGAGTATATCCTGTGACATTGTATGTTGGAAATCCTTTATTTGCGT
>NW_023504956.1:0-14493 GCF_004664715.2 Peromyscus leucopus | reverse complement strand
TGGAAACCACGCTAAGTGAAACAACTCTGAAAGAGAACTACCACGTATGTTCTTTTATGTGCAGAGCCTTGATTTAAAATGAAATGTATGTGGGGTTGGCTGGAGAGTTGGCTCAATGGCTAAGCACTGGTTGTTCTTCTAGAGGATTTAGGTTGATTTCCAGCACTCACATGGCACCTCCCAACCATCTGTAACTCCAGTTCTAGGCGATCTGACACCTTCTGGCCTCCACAAGCACATGGTACAGACACCCATGCAGGCAAAAAACACCTTACACATAAAATAAAACAAATAAATTTAAAAATTAATTCAATGTGTGTGTATAGATCATAAAACTAAGATAAAATGTCACAAGAACAGAGGAAGCAATCTCAAAGGAAGAGGAAATGTAGAGACACTGACAGTAACAGATGGTAAAAAAGCAGAAGAGGCTTGGCAGTGGGTGGGGCACGTCTACAATCCCATGGCGTAAGAGGCCAGAGCCGGAGAACAGAGAGTTCAAGGTTACCCCCAACTACAAACTGACTTTCAGGGCAGCTTAGGCTATATGAAACTGTCAAAAAACAAAAAACAAACAAACAAACAAAATAGCACACACACACACACACAGGGAGATAGGGAGACAGACAGACACACACACACACAGGGAAACAGACACACACATACACATACACGGAAAGACAGACAGATACACAGACATACACAGAGACGGAGACAGACAGATATACATACACACAGAGAGAGAGAGAGACAGACACACACACACAGAAAGAGAGAAAGAGAAAGACAGCAGAAGGGAGGATATTCTGGGGGTTGAGCAGCAGGCAGATGGGAGGGGACAGGCGCACAGGAAATGGCTATGGTGAGGGAACAAATGAGAACAAAGTGTAACAACACAAGCAAGTGTATGATGCCATAGTGAAGTCCATTACAACAAAGTGTAATGACCCAAGGAAGTGTATGATGCCATAGTGAAATCTATTACTTTTTACACTCTCATCTTTTTTTTTTAAAGATTTCTTCGTTTTTTTTTTTTTTTTATGTACATTGGGGTTTTACCCACATGAGGTTACCAAATCCCCTGGAACTGGAGTTACAGACAGTTGTGAGCTGCCATGTGGGTGCTGGGAACAGAAACCGGGTCCTTTAGAAGAGCAGCCAGTGCTCTTAACTGCTGAACCATCTCTCCAGCCCCCAACTCCCAAACCTTTTAAAAAGTCATTAAAAATTAATGAAATGGGATGTAAAAGAATAATATGAACAACTAATTAAACAAAAATCAGTTATTTGGCAAGATAAACAAGATGGCAAACCCTTAGCCAAACTAGTCAAAAGAGAGCAAAACCAAAATTAATAAAATCTGACATATTACTGTTATGCCCGCATCACGAGCCCCCCAACCAGACCACCAAGAAGCCAACTTCCAAAGCGAAAACAAAAGGTTTCTTTTTCAGTTATTCAAGCCTGGGCAGGGACTCTGGCTGACTTCTCGTCACAGTAAGAGAGGGAGGAAGTTCTGAGCACTCACTACAAGGGGTTATACAGGAAAAGTTTGCATGTAGTGGCTTACATATCTTAGGGGTGAGGTAGTCCTTTGACGTTACTGGCTGAACTATAAGCGTGAGGTTACTAATGGCTAACACTATGCAGGGTATCTACAGAGACATAATTTTTTACTCCCTATATCCTGTTTTTACTGAGTCCAGGATATATACATTCAGATTTATTGTCACATGAATTTAATCTCTGATCAGCTCTTAAACTGCTGGTCAGCTCTGGGTTCATTTATAGATCAGCAGATACCTTTAGATGCGGGGAGGTGATTTTTCCCCTTCATTACCACTGACACCAATGAAATTCAAACAGCAGAGGCGCTGTTGCTACGCTTTTGCAAGGAAGATTTTGTGTTCATTTCAAAGGCCCATCAAATTTCGTGTCACATTGTTTCCATGGAGACAAAGGCAGTTTAGCAAGCTGTGGGAAAACTGTATGCCTGTGTTTTCTAGGG
Source organism: Peromyscus leucopus (assembly GCF_004664715.2). Classification (NCBI taxonomy): domain Eukaryota; kingdom Metazoa; phylum Chordata; class Mammalia; order Rodentia; family Cricetidae; genus Peromyscus; species Peromyscus leucopus. The sequence goes on along the minus strand of NW_023504956.1, from coordinate 12,485 downwards.
TATTGTTAACACTACACAGTCACTTAGAAATGTGACATATTTGCAACTTTCTATTACATTCAAGTTTTCATTAGGTGCTACCTCTCTTCCTGGCTGAAAACATAACCGAATAGCTAAACTCTCTTAAATGGCATTAAATGTTTTACTGTCCTTGAACTGTTATAAGCATCCATATTCATTTGTTTGTGTTAAAGCAACAGCATGATATGAGCAATGTTTTTTCTGAAGCATTATTCTGAGCACCATTTTGCACATATTGGATGATTGAAATTGAAGCCTAAATGTTTGCAAAAAACTACAGGAGGTGTAGTGGTGTGTGTACAGAAGTTGATCAGAAGTTTTGGTATGTTAAAAGAATAAAGCAAAGAGGATTATCTGGTTTGGTTCCATACTTTAGGTCATTATTTTTTTTTTTTTTTTTTTTTTGGTTTTTCGAGACAGGGTTTCTCTGTGTAGCTTTGCACCTTTCCTGGAACTCACTCTGTAGCCCAGGTTGGCTTGAACTCACAGAGATCCGCCTGCCTCTGCCTTCTGAGTGCTGGGATTAAAGGCGTGCGCCACCACCGCCCGGCAAGATCTTATCTAGAGGCAGAGATTCTGCCATGGGGTGAGAATATCGTTCTAGAGTAGAATGCCTGCCTTGTGTTTGAGCCTGTGGTGGTTTGAATGAGAATGGCCCCCATGGCTCATGTATTTGAATGCTTAGCTCCCAGGGGAGTGGAACCATTTGAGAAGATTAGGAGGCGGAGGCTTTGTTGAGAAGTGGGTCTCTGTGGGGGCTTTGAGTTCCCACGTCTCTGCTCTGTTGTCTGTGGATCAGGGTGTAGCTCTTAGCAGCTTCTCCAGTACCTTGCCTGCCTGCCTCCTGCCATGCTCCCCACCAGAAATAATGGACTCACCTCTGAAACTGTAAGCAAGCCCTCAATTACATGCTTTCTTTTTTGAGTTGCCTTGGTCATGGTGTCTCTTCACAGCAGTAGAACTACGACAGCACTGCAAAACGTTGATAAATTACATCTCAATTTTCTTCAAGTGTTCAAGCGTTTAAGTGATCAGCATAAGAACTGGGTGGCACAATGGCAGAACCCTACGATAACAGTGGCCCCCTTGATTTCAGTAACCATTGTAGGATAAATAAACAAGGAGAGGATGGAATGTACTCAGATTTTAGTTGCATCATCTCTGAATAGAAAAAATGTCCAGCCGGGGGTGGTGGCGCACGCCTTTAATCCCAGCACTCGGGGCAGAGCCAGGCGAATCTCTTTGAGTTCGAGGCCAGCCTGGGCTACCAAGTGAGCTCCAGGAAAGGCGCAAAGCTACACAGAGAAACCCTGTCTCGGGAAAAAAAAAAAAAAAAAAAAGAAAAAAGAAAAAATGTCCAGTCCGTGGCTCCTGTTACCACTGAGTGTTGTGTCGATGACGGGGTCTGGACAGCCACCTGAGAGCCATGTTGGGTCCAAGGGCCTTGCTGCCCCTGGAGCCATCCTGATCTGGGTGGTCTGTGCTGCCATTGGTTCCTTAGTGATGTCGGGCCCGAGCTGTTGCCGAGGGTCATGTCTGGGATGCATGTCAGCTTCTGCTGCAGCTGAGGTCTGGGATGATGGGCCATGGCCCGTGTTACAACACGGGTCATAGGAGTTAATGTTGGGAAACAGCGGGAGAGGCTTTGGCGGGTTTGGACCAAGGTGCCCCGTGGTGGGTGAGGCATGCCATGCAGGAGTGGATGACAGTGGCGCCATACTCGACATCCACGTGCTAAGTTTTATTATTATTATTATTATTATTATTTATTATTATTATATTATTATTATTATTATTATATTATTATTATTATTATTATTATTATTATTATTTTGGTTTTAGAGATAGGTTTCTCTGTGTAGCTTTGTGCCTTTCCTGGAACTCACTTGGTAGTCCAGGCTGGCCTCGAACTCACAGAGATTCGCCTGCCTCTGCCTCGCGAGTGCTGGGATTAAAGGCGTCCGCCACCACTGCCCGGCGAAGTTTTTATTATTAAAGGGAGAGACAGAGAAAGAGAGAGAGAGGTGTGTGCTACCTCTGGCGAGAGGTGGGAGAGAGAGAAGGGGAGGAGTTTTTTTTCTTAAAGGGGACTTTACATAAGATGACCTCAGGAAGCTGGGTGGGTCCCCAACGGGTGAGTCAGAATACTAACAATAGGAACCATTTCTGCTGAGATCTGAAGGCAGTGCTGAGTTGGCCCTGCCCCTCATTGGCCTTTGGGATAGCTGGTCCTGCCCCTTACTGGATACTACAGCAGGAGAGCTGGTCCTGCCCCTCATTCTAGAGTTGCCGCCCTCGCCCTCCCCCTACACCAGAGAGACGGCCTCACCCCTCACCATGAGTGTGGGAGTGCTGGCCCCAAAGGCATGGGGTCTAGGAGAGCTGGCTCTGACTCCCACCTCAAGGGGGGTCCCAGGGGCCCAAACCCACTAGCTCAGCTACTAAGACTCACATCCTGGGCCATGGGTTGGCTCATCCTAACATCTGCCCCATCTGTGATTTGCTGGATTGCATGAAGGGCTTGGCCCTGTGGAACGATAACCACAAGATCCCCATGACTGGGTAACAGCAGAGTATCTGAGAGGAATTTCAGTGAGGGTCCAGTGATGATGGGTGCCAGAGACCATGAACCAGACCAATGATTCATGACAGTTTTGTGGGTGGGGCTGTTTGGACTAAAAGGGCATCCTACTTGACACACCGCAGCACCTGATGCCATTAGGAGGAATAAAGAGGTGTCGGGAAGATGGAAGAGTGAGGTGGGTTTTTTGTTTGTTTGTTTTGAATTGATTTTTGGGAAATGCTGCAGGGATACGGAGGACTGGGTGGTGAGTGGGATTGGGTGTATGCACATCATTGTCAGCCGCCAAATTGGGACACCTTTGCTACTGCCGCCACGGGCGCACACTCTACTTATGTGCGTGCACTCTATGCCCTTATAAAATCAAGCAACTTCTCTCCCTCTTTTTTTTTTGGCTCTCACTCAGAGGCCGCCTCTCCACCCACTCCCTCAATAAACCTCTCAAGTGGGATCTGTTGCATGGTGTGACTTTATGGAATCGAAGATACCTTTGCTATTAAATCATTACAAATGCCCTATAGTAAACAGAGGAAAATGTAAACACAGTCCCCAAACCTGAGAAGTGCGCGCAAAAGCAAAAAGCATGGTGAGCATTTATACAAAAATGGACATTAATGAACGGAAAATAAGAGATAAAAGGATTGGATAGTTGAAAGGGGAAGTTCTCAGATCTCTCTGGCTTCGGCGCTTCCATGCTGTGTATGTTGGGGAGGGGCAAGCAGGAGCTGCTGGTTTCTGTGGCCGCAGTGTTCTTGAGGTTAACTGTATTTCACTTAGCAATACCCCTTTTCCTAAAACCTGGAATAAGTTGATAGGATTCCCGCTCCCAACACTCATGGTGGAGGATTCCTTAGCCTTTGCTGCAAGCAGCATTGACTTTGGCTCTTCTCAATCACTAAGAGGACATCTTGGGTTTTGACCTCCTTGAGAAGTAACTGTCAGCCTATGAGTCTGTTATCTATATCCCCTTGTCATCAGGAATTCCTCCTTACTCTCCACTGTTGCCAACCATCTGGTGTCTGGACTCTAGCATTCCCTCTGCACCCATCTCTCAACAGTCCCTTCTCACCTTTGGCACAGAGCACTCCTCAGTTCCAGCACTACCAAGTGGCTTGTCATTTTCAGACCCAGCCGGCCCCTGTCTTTGATAAACTTCCCATGAAATAGCATTGGGCACTTTAAACGAACACCACACCACTATCAAATAGTAACTTCTTGGATTTTTCACCTGTATTAGCTATTTTCCTGGTGCTGTGATTAAATACCATGACAAAAAGCAATTTAGAAAAGAAGAGTTTATTTTGGCTTATAGTTCCTGAAGGATAGAGTCCATCATGGTGGGAAAGGCATGGCAACAGTCAAAATGGTACCTGGAGTGAGAAGCTGTCTGGCCACATTTCATCCACACATCAGGAGTAGAGATGGGACAGGAATTGGGGTGAGGCTAAGAACTCAGAAAACCTACCCCCAGTGATTTATATGTGTGTGTGTGTGTGTGTGTGTGTGTGCGCGCGCGTATGTGCACATGCATGCACATGTACTCACACACACAGGCCCACAGGTCAGATGGCAACCTTAAGTCTCATTCTCTTGCTGGTTTTTTTTTTTTTTTTAAGATTTATTTATTTATTATGTATACAGCATGTTTGCCTGCAGCGCCAGAAGAGGGCGCCAGATCTCATTACAGATGGTTGTGTGAGCCATCATGTGGTTGCTGGGAATTGAACTCAGGACCTCTGGAAGAACAGTCAGTGCTCTTAACTGCTGAGTCATCTCTCCAGCCCCTGTTTTTTTTTTTTTTTTTTTTTTAAACAGTTTCTCACTGACTTGGAACTCCTAAGCTAGGCTGGCTGGCCAGGGAATAAAAGGGATCCATCTATCTTTATCTTCTTCTTCATGCTGGGATTACAAGCACATACCAAGACAAACCAGCTTTTCAAAACATTATTTTACCTTTATTTATATGTATGTGTGTGTGCCTGAGTGTATGTAGTGTACATTGTGTGCATGCAGGAGCCCATGGAAGTCAGAAGTGGCATTTGTATTTCTTGGAACTAGAGTTATAGGTGGGGTAAGCCCACCATGCAACTGCTGTGAACTGAACCTGTGTCCCCTACAAGAGTAGTTAAGTGTTCCTAGCCACTGAGCCACCTCTTCAGCTTCCTGTTTTATTTTATTCTTTCTATTTAGGGACTGAATTCAGGTCCTCATGGTTGCAAGGCAAACACTTTACGAACTGGGTTATTTCTGTTCTAGGTTGTTTCTCTGTTGCTGTGAGGAAAACCATGACCTTGAGGAAGGTGTTGGTTTCAGCTTATGGTCCATCATTGAGAAGCCAGGCAAGGAACTCAAGGCAGAAACCTGGAGGCAGGAATGAGACAGAGACCATGGAGAAATACTGCCTAGTCACTTGTTCTCCATGGCTTGCTCAGCTTGCTTCCTTATAAAGCCCAGGGCCCTCTGCCCAAGGGTGGTACCACCACAATGGGGTGGGCCCTCTCATATAAACCATTAATCAAGAAAATGCCCCTCTGGGTGGTGGTGGCACGCACCTTTAATCTCAGTACCCTGGAGGCAGAGGATCTCTGTGAGTTCGAGGCCACCTGATTTACAAAGAGAGTTCCAGGACAGCCAGAGCTAGACAGAGAGACCCTGTCTTGAAAAAAAGAAAAAGTAGAACAAAAATGTTAGTCTTTTGTTGCTGTTGTTTTGGTTTTTGAAGACTGGTATTTTGCCTGCATGTATGTCTGTGTGAGGGTGTTGGATTCCTTGGAACTGGAGTTATAGTTGTGAGCTGCCATGTGGGTGCTGGGAATTGAACCCGGGTCCTCTGGAAGAGCAGCCAGTGCTCTTAATGACTGAGCCATCTCTCCAGCCCCACAACCAAGATCTTAAGTGACTGCTATATTACTACAGCCTTACGAAATTGTCTATGTGCTATATTCTCTGAATCTGACACATCTGCAGTGGTCTTCATTTCACAGAAGATCAAACTGTATCAAGTACTCAGCATACAGTTCACAAGAAAACAGAGCCAGGGGTGCTAGGGCACACCTTCACTCCTAGCACTTGGGAGGCAGAGGCAGGTGGGCTTCTGTGAGTTGGAGACACTTAGTTGGATCTACACAGTGAGACCCTGTCTAAAATTCGGGGAAGGGAAAAGAAAAAGAAAAGAGTAATGAAGTAGAAAGAAAGAAAAGAAAGAAAAGCAGAGACACAATGCAAACCTAAAGATCTGATTTGAATCCTAGGCTTTATGTATCTTCCACAAAGGATTCCCTGACTACTGCAGGCGCTGTCTTGGTCCTAAATCAATTAATATTTTGAGGGGTATTATTTTCCAAATCTGGCAATCCTTAAAATATTTTCAGTTCCAAATTCTTTTTTTTTTTTTGGTTTTTCGAGACAGGGTTTCTCTGCGTAGCTTTGCGCCTTTCCTGGAGCTCACTTGGTAGCCCAGGCTGGCCTCGAACTCACAGAGATCCGCCTGGCTCTGCCTCCCGAGTGCTGGGATTAAAGGCGTGCGCCAACACCGCCTGGCCAGTTCCAAATTCTTAAGAATCCTAATTTCTATATTTTGAAGTACCATTATGCTGCCAAGCTGCAGAAAAATGTAATGGAACCCAGCTACTACCACAAAAAGCTTACTACTTTGGAAAGGTCAAGGCTTTCCAAAGGTCAAGCCATGCTAAGAAGTCTTGGTGATAATTAGCTTTTGGTATATATATTAGCTGATTCCTGCAATGATTTCCTTGATGCTATGTATGCTTCCAAGAACTTCTAAACAGAATATTTTATCTGAAATACCTTATCAAGCATCCAAGGCCAAACGATCTCCTGAATTAAGGCAAATTCAGCTAGACCCTCTTTCTGATACAAGCCCTAATGTATTCTATATAACATTATGACTCCATAATTTACGCAACCACTTCTAGAATGTGCAATAGTGTGAGAATCACTATTTAAATTTCGCGGCTTTTCTTCCATATTGTTTCGTACTGTAACATGAGGACGTGCACATGTCGTCAGGTCGCAGGCTGGCCAGATGCACCCTCTGCCAGTCTAGAGGATGAAGGCGAAAGCTGTCGGCACAGCTCCTCCACGGCCAGGCACTGCCACTGGGCTGACCTCAGTGTGCATGAATGAGTGATTGAGGTCACTGTGTGCCGTTTCAAAGCCACTGCTGCTTAGAACCATAAAATGAAAGTGTTCCTTCATATTGGAGAGACGGTTGGGACAAAGATGGAATTATTTCTGTTGGAAAGAGGTAGACGATTTGATGACTCAGAATTTAGTTTTATACAGTATATTCTGACCATCAAGTGTGGAAATGCCAAATAATAATCACATCTCTCTCAAGAATGTCTTTTGCATTTGGCTACAAACAAATAGTGCATCTCTCCAAGTCTTTCATAGATACAGATAACATCACTTCCTACTTCTTTTTCCACTTTGTGACCTTTTTTTTGCAGTTTGACTAAAATTATTTTGTATAATTTTGTTTCAAAATGAAAAACAATGACTTCATATGTTCTAGCCAGGGCAGGGGTTCCTGGGAGCTGGCGGAGGCCAGCCAGCGGATGTCTCTGTCCTCTTCAGGAGGGAGGAGTTCCTATAAAAAGGTGACAGTCCCCCCTCCACCGCAGCATGATGACAGCTGAGATTTTTAAATTAGCACCTGCCGTTTTAGTAGGCGCAGTAGCACCAGACAGTAGGCTCGGCATTAATTAAGGTGTCCCTTACTCCATCAGTGAAGGACATGCCTCACTCAAGCAGCTAGTCTAAGGGACACGTTAGGGCACCAGCAGAGCCGGCCATGTGACTGCTGCCACAGCCAGACATAGCCAGCATTGTGTGAAGATTTACAGTTGTTTTCAGGTATTAGTCTATGTGGAATGCTTATTTGTTTATTAAAGTATGTTAACCCAGCCAGCACTTGGGAGATGGAACTTCTCAGCAGATTTAGTTCCATAGTAACCGCGTCCGCCAATCCATCACCCCCTTTCAAGCTTCACGCCAAGCTGCTTGTGCTCGTGCATTCCCCTCTGATGAGAAAGGCTACTTAGAACATCAATGGGAGCTCCCAGTCACCTACCCCGCAACGTGGTCGAGGCTGGAGTTACTCCACTCAATACGCCATTTTAAATAGGTTTCTGGTGTTTGGGAAGGAGATATTAACCTACACTAAAGGTATGTTGTTGAAACTCTGCCTTTTCTCTGGTGCTTTTTGATGATGTCAGGGGTTTGACAGCATTTTTCAGAAGACTGAAACACCAGCTTGCCAGGGAGAATGGGGCAAGAAGGGACCCAGACCTCTGTGGAGGGGAGTAAGGCACCAGGGAGACTGGAACTCCCAGCAAGAGGTTCCCAATGAGGGTGCTGTGGGGCCATGACCCGAGCTGCCCTGTCTGTACCAGTGCCCCTCACCTTCCCACAGTAGAACCAATGGCATCCTCCAGACCGGTCCTCAGGGCATCTTCAGCAGCCCAGGGACAAGCCTCCGTACTCTGTGTTTGCTCTGATTCTGTAGAACCTCCACTGATTGGACTCGAGCCTGCTGGCATTGAGGCCACAGCTGCTGCTGATAGTCACAGACACAGGCCATCGGCTGCTGGAGCTGCAACGGCTCTTCCTGCTTTCTCTCTTTAAGCTGAGAGGCAGGAACGGATGACAGCAGGCTCCATGCATTGTCCAGCAGCTGACACTGTCACTCAGGGCCATGCTCTCTCTATATAGATTTCTGTTGTGTGTAGATGCCTGTGCAATGTATGTGCATATATTATGTATATGTATATGTGTGCATATGTGTCCTATCCTCCTTCAAACAGCCCATTAATTCACACTGTGAAAGTTTTACTTGAGGTTATCAGTAAGTTCTCTGTACTGACTATTCCTCGTGGTTTACTTTGAAGCTTAATAATGCATTTTTGCAGTAATGAGAATGGAGGTTAAAGGTCTCCTCGCCTTAGATAACTGATGCTGGTCCAGGTTGTAACCAAAGACACATGTTTTCAATCCTGAATGCTTTGGTGGAACTCTTAATTCTATGGTGCTAGGTGATTCCACTTATATCTCACCTCATGTTGAAACTGTGTGTTGTAACATATTATAGTTGTACCCATTTCATGGAGGGAAAGGCTGAGTCTCAGAGAAATCAAATTATTTTTCCAACCCTGTCACAGCATGTAGTAGCTAAGTCAGAATTAGAAACCTGGTTCTGTCTCCATAGCCACTGTGCTAGCTAATATGTTCTGGTAAGAGTTGGTAGCTTTCCTCCAGGTTTATGCCCATAAAATTGTGGAAAATTGCCTTTTAAACCTACATAAACAAGTCTTTCCTCAATTCCTTCTTTTTAAAAGACTTTAAAAAATAAAACTATTTCCATTAAAAATACAGACATTTCAATTTGCCATCAAAAATATAATTTAGTGTCTCAAGGAGAGGGATGTAAGGGTCCTAGAGCAAGACGACACTGTGTGTCTGGATTGAAACTGTGTCTGGAGTAGCAGCTCCCATCAACTGTGACTCCTCTGCAGTGTCTGTCAGTCACAGCTGATGGGAAGTTTTCATTTCCTTTCAAGAAGTGGTTGAGGCGATGCAGGTCAGTGCCCCAACAGGAATAAAGTCCTGGGTCCAAGTAACTCTTCACCTTCTCCACCCAGAGTCCAGGGCCAGAGCTTGCCACTGAGGCATGGATGAATTTCAATTCTTTGGAGATCAGTAGTAGAAGTTACAAAGTAACGATTTGGAACACTCTCCCACTGACACCAGGTCTCTGGAATGTCACAACCAGGTTGGCTCCGGCTGCAACTCTACATTAAAAGAAACAGAAGAAACCTGGAAGCAGCGGTTTGTGTTGGCTACACGGTGATGACATGACTTGTTGGCTAAACTTGTTGGAACATTGACTCGCAGACCACTAGCTTCCATCAACCAAAAGACTAAGAATGGGGTCAGATGGCATCGAGGTCTGTGACAGAGATGTCCCTGCTTGCTGTGACCCCTGCCTGATGTCCCCACCATTGTATTTGAAAAGTGTCTTCCTTCTCTTTTATAAAAGCTTCATGAAACTGCAGCCATGTTGGAAGGTGGGGTCCAGGGCAGCATGAATCTGCATTCTCAGGCCAGGCTCTGGCATATTTGTCTCTAGAATAAACTATTTTTGTCTCCTTTGAGATGAGAGTAGCATTTTTGTAGCAAAGTACTCCTTAAAGTGTCCTTTTGGTTTCCTTAAAGTATCTTTGAGTGGTCAGCAAATTGTCCTAGCACTCAGAATGACTGTTACTATTTAAAATTGGAGGAGGATAATAATACTATTTCTTGATAAGTGGAATTATATTAACGTCAGCTTTTTCCAAATTCAGACATTTCATCTTTCTTGTTTCTTTTCTTGTTACTGTGACAAATATGTGGCAGAGTCACCAAGGAAGGAAGGGGAGCTGGTGTCGGTCACAGCTCCAGGGTCCGACCACCCTGGTGGGGAAGTCATGGGGAAGGAGCCTGAGGTGGCTGGTCACATGCATCCACAGTCAGGAAGCCGAGATGAATGCAGTGCTCAGCCCACTTCTTCTTTTTCATTCATTCTGATATCACAGCCCATATAAGTGCTACCACATCTAGTGTGTGTGTGTTCAGACCTCAGTAAACCCAATGTAGAAACTTCCTCACAGTCACTTCCAGAGCTTTGTCTCCTAGATGCCAGATCCTATCAAACTGACCACCACTGTTAACCATCACAACAGCTGTGATCAAAGTGAAGGAGAAGCAGCCGTACTCGTTTTCCTTATTTTCTTTTTTTTACTTTTATTTTATGCAGGGTCTTATGCAGCCCAGGCTGGCTGGAACTTACTGTGTAGCCCCAGGATGGGCTTGACTTCTGATCTTCCTGTCTTCCATCCTCAGCCCCTGTGCGAGTGTTTGCAGAAGTTGCTGGTCCCCATTTCAGATGCAGGCTGCACAGTAGAATGTTAGGAGGACTTACAGATTCGGCTTCCTGTGGCGCATTGAACTCTAGAAGGCAAGGCAGGACACAAACAGCGAGGAACATTCCATGGAAAAAGTTGGCTTTGTCAGACTCTGGGGATGAGAGAGCCAAGCTCCTTGGTGGCATAATTAGTATCTTAAGTGGCTTTGTCTGAAATGATGCTGAAGTAATCTACAGTCTTTTATCATGTTCACACCCAGAGAGCACAAACCCACTCAGCTTGCTGTAATTGCAAATATCCTTAATGAATATATATTTGCTTTGGCTCCAGTGCTCTGTTTTGCATCAATTCCTGTAATTTGCAAGTCATAAATGCCCCAGATTCCTTTCATTAAAGTATTTTCACTTGGATAAAAACGATGTAAACACATTAGAGACAATTCTAGGTGAGTTGCCCAGGAAACCAGGGGTGATATGAGTAGATGATGTCTCTTTTGATCTAAAAAAAAGAAAAAAGAAAAAGCTGATAGAGAAGGGGAACAGTGTGGGGAGCAAGGGTGGGGGCTGGGTGTGGTGATATATCGTGTACCCTAATAAAGTTTGCCTGAAGATCAGAGAACAGAACAAGCCACTAGATTAACACAGAGGCCAGGCAGTGGTGGCACACACTTTAATCCAGGACTTGGGAATAAACACCTTTAATCCCAGCACCTGAGATTTCATGACTTGCTACCAGTATTTGGGAAGCACACATGCATTAATCCAACACTAGGAAGGAAGTGAAATGGCTGGGCAGAGAAAGGTATATAAGCCTTGAGAAGACAAGAAAAAAGCTTTTTTGGGGGGCGGGGAGGGCTGGACACGTTTCAGCTGAGACTCAGAGACATTCAGTCAGAGGATTTGTGGAATGGGCGAGGTGAGAAGTAGCTGTGGCTTGTTCCTTTGTCACTCTGATCTTTCAGCATTTACCCAATACCTGGCTCTGGGTTTTTGTCATAAGACCTGTTAGATTTCATGCAACAGTTGGGAGTTGGGGGGGCACTGACAGACCTCAGCCTTGGAGAAGTGTTGTAAGGAGCCAGTGTGGAAAGTGTTAAGAAAGGTGCGCTGAGATGCATCCTATGATGCTGTATGGGGATGGGTCAGAGACACAGGTGGGCAAAGATGGCTGCTAATGATGCTAAAGATAGCCAGGGGTAAGCTATGCTCAGACCCAGTAAGAAGGTGTGTGTCCTTACAGGACCGTCACTTCACAAGCCTAGGGATGCCCGGTTTAGGAACTGCTCTGGGCTCTTGCTTCCTCTTCATCACTGATCTGCCAAACTCTAGGTTGTGCGCATCTGTCTTGACTTTAAAAATTAAATCAAAACTCCTTGCTGAATGTGGATAAAGGGAGAGCTACAGCAGGTCAATGGCTGCCGAGAAAGGGAGACTGAGTCTTCTTTAGGAACAAGCTCACTGATGGGTGATCCAATCCCAACAGTCAGACCTAAATGTATACATTGACCAACACGAAATGGACTCAGCAGACTGTGTGTATGTGTGTGTGGTGTGTTGTGTGTGTGTGTGTGTGTGTGTGTGGTGTGAAACAATCATTAAAGAAGAGGTCATGAATTTGAGAGGGCTTGTGCAGGACACAGGAGCAGTTTTGGGGGTGGGGGATGAGAGTGGAAACTGTAAAATACAGTACTCATGTATGAAATTTTTAAAAATTCAATAATTTTTTTTAAATCCCCTGTTGTGGGGCTTCTGATATACATTACTTCTGTTGTGTGCAAAGACAACTGCTGGCTAGGGATTTCCAGTGGCAAACACAGTGTGACCAGATTCCACAGGTTAGAAGACTACGTGGTCCAGGGCTGGACATGAATTGCTTTGCAACTGTAGCCAGCAGTGCTGCCTGGTTAGGGTGCAGAGGCTTCTCCGGGGTCTCATAACTCAGGAAACTCAGGGAAGGAG
>NW_023504955.1:0-14496 GCF_004664715.2 Peromyscus leucopus | reverse complement strand
ATTCTCTCAAATTTCTTTTCATAAATTGCTTGAGAGTAGTGAAGGAGTGAGACAATTCTATCTCCAAAACCAGCTTGCCTTATAATTGAATTGGAACCACAACTTTTCTAGATTGATAGAGATATACGATGTTAGACAGTGAGATTTTACCATGTGTAGATTGGTACCATAGACTCTTTCTTTCTGCTGTAAACATCCGGATATCCAAGGCCTTATGATTTTTGGAAGATGGGTATTTCCATTATCCTGGAAAGACAAAAACAGAACCCTACCCAACCTTTGATTGTTAAATCTTTCTTACAACTTGTTAGAGATGTCACATTGGTGGATGATCTTTACTTCTCTTCATCAAGAGTTTTTTCCTGTTCGAATCAAATTTTATTAATTTTGTTGGTATCCGTAGCTTTTTTCTCCTGCAGAAACAAAAGCAAAATCCTTCCCACACGTAGAACATATCCAGGTTTCTTATTCTGAGTCAGCACATCTTTGAAATAAACTGGTAGGTTTGTTCAGGAGATCCATCTGTCGTCTAATGTCTCTGCAGCTTGTGTTTCTTTCTCATCAGCATTGAGAAAATTCAAGGTTAAAAAGCACTATGCAATCTATTTCTAGGAGTCATTGTTACCTGTTGCTGTTTAAGTAGCATATCCTTTAAAGATCCATTGGATCTTTCTATGGAATGCTTGGCCTGTGGAATGTGTGGAATATACCGTAACATGCTATATTGTAATAAGACAAAGAACTGTCTAATTTTATTGGAGACATATGCTGGGGAATTGTCTGTCTTAATTGTTACAGGTATTACATGCTGGTCGTAACTTCTAATAGGTATGTTGGTAATCACAGAATCAGCCTTTCAGAACTCATAGGAGTTGTCCATTGAAATCTTGAATAGGTGTCAATGGTATGATGTAACATACTTTAATCTTCCAAATTCTGCAAAATGAAACACATTCATCTGCCAAATTTCATTTTTTGTATACCTTTGAATTGATCCCTGCAGGTAAATGGAGTTTGGTTATATAAAGGAACAAGTAGCGGCATTTGTTTCACAATATCCTTAGCCTTTGCCAAGTGATGGAGAAATCCTTCTTCAAAACCTTTGCCTTTTACATGGTATTTCTTATGACATTCTGAGGCTTCTAGCACATTACCCTATTAGTAACTGATCAATCTCATCATTACCTTGTGCAGAGGTCCTAGCAGACCTGTCTGGATCTGATATGTGATAATTAGATAGGATAGATAGATAATAGATAGAATATTATAGATATATAGATTTATAGATATATAGATATATATGGTATTCTCTTTTTCTGAATGATTTCCTGCAATTTTATAATAAATGAAGATTCTGTATTATCCGGAATAAATTCAGCAGTTTCAATATGTAAACAACTCCTCTGCATATGAGAGTCATGACTTTCTTGAGGGTTTCTGTGAAAGTCCATCAGTACCATAAGAATGGCATACAGTTCTGCCTTTTGTACAGAGCTGTACGGACTTTGTACCACTTTACTTATGTCTCCTGGTTTATATCCTACTCCCTGATTTAATTTACATCAGTATATAATGTGAGAACTCCAGAAATTGACTTTTGTCATACAATGTGAGAAGGACCCATTCAGGGCTTCTTTATGAATCTTACTCTCTTGTTTTTGGATTAATGTTGTTAATCTCCCCAAAAAGTTACTTGCAGGCTTTTTGCCAGTATTCATTTATTTTTCCATTAGTGATGAAATTTTCCTCATTAGTTAAAGGTACTACAATTTCTGTGGGTCCATTCCTGTCAACTGGCAAAATCTTAATTTACCCTTTTGAATCAAATCAGAGATCTTTTCTATATAAGTCTTTAATTTCTATTTGGTTTACGTGTAGGAACATCCCATTCCAATATAATATCTTCCCTCTGCATCAAAATACCTGTTGGGGAATGTCTGGGGGGAATATGAACAGAATGCATTTAAGTTCTGGATCCACATGATCCACATGTGTTTCTCAAATTGTCTTTTCTACTAGAGACGCCAATTCCTTCTCAACTTCGGCTGATAATTCTCTTGGACTATTTAATTCTTTGTCCCCTTCTGTACTATTAGTCAAATTTGTAGTCCATCTTTGGGGTATTCCCATGATACCCAGTAAGTTGGAAATGCTCCTAATAAATTTGGAAAATCATTAAGAGTTTTCAATTTGATCTCTCCTTAGTTTGTACCTTTTGGGGTCTAATTTTTGTAGCTCTATTCTTATATCCTAAGTAATTATAAAATCTCCTCTTTGCATTTTTTTAGGAGAAATTTGCAGTCCCCTGCAATGCAAAACTTTTTTACTTCTTCAAACCATGCTTCTAATGTATCCAACTTTGGATCAGCTAATAGGATAACATCCACATAGTGATAAATTATAGATTTTGGAACTTTACACAAATTATCTCCAATGGTTTCTGCACAAAAGTATTGGCACAACGTAGGGCTGTTTAACATTCCTGTCAGAGGGACCTTCCATTGATATCTCTTGACTGGCTGAGATTACTATAATTAGGTACTTGAAGGCAAATTTTTCTTTATAATTTTCTTGTAATGGTATGGTAAAATTAAACATTTTAAAGTCAATAACTATATAGGCCATTCTTTGGGTAGCAGAGAGGGCAAGGGCATCCCAGTCTGTAGGGAGCCCATAGGCTGAATTACTTTATTAATAGCTCTCAGATCTGTCAGCATTTTCCAGTGTCCAGACTTTTTTTTAATAACAAATACAGGAGAATTCCAAGGGCTGGTAGCTTCTTTCAATGTGTTGCAGCATTTAACTGCTGTTGAACCAGCTGTTCTAAAGCTTGTAGCTTCTCTTTTGTCAAAGGCACTGTCCAACCAGACAGGTTTATTAGTTAGCCATTTTAAAGAATAAGGCAGTTGGTACTTCTGAGAGTTCAAACAACAGTTGTGTGCTCTGTTTGTAAAAGCCTGAATGGTTGTGTGATTGATTTTATAGCATGTCATGATATTATTCTAGAAACATGCATTGGTCTATATTCCTTTCTAAGAGTGTAGGAATTTTAATCTGGGTATTCCACGTGTAACAGATTTGGGCCCCAAAAGAATTACTGCTACATTTGCTACATATGGCTTCAGCCTTCCTCTTCTAGTCCTTCTGGCCCTATGCATTCAACCCATCTCGAACTCTGTTTATGAGATAGGGTTGCCAATCCCTAAAAGGTTGGACACCTACCACTTGAAGAGACCAATTCTGATGCCCATTATTTGGTTTGTGTACTTTGTAATTATAGTGACATCTGCAACCTGTGTCTACCAGGCCTCCAGAAACCAGGCCATTAATTCTTATTGTAAGTTTAGGTCTTTGTTCATTTATGGAAGTCTGCCAAAATATTTGTTTTATAGTGTTCTTTGTAAACTGTGATTCATCTATCAAAGCTTGTTTATCATCCATTGCAGTATCGTTTTTACATTAGGCATTGGTTTATTCAGGTTTGTCCTGGAGAGGAATTTCTTCCACAAGGCTGTGAATGTTTGTACCACGTTTGATTTGGGGCTGCAAGACACCCCGCTGAGCCTTTTCCCACCAGTAAAGGGTTTCTTGTATATCTATTTTTTGATTGCCTCACTCATGCAATGTCGGCCTTTGCCACATCTTCTACATAATCCAGGAGGTGGTTGGGGTCTCCTGGTTAGGCTATTCCTAGAAGGAGTACTACTTCTAGGAGTAGCCCATGTACAGTTTTTACTTATATGACCTGGTATACCACTTTTAAACATTTGGTACTATGAGAGGTCTCTTTCACCTCTGGGATTTGTCTCTCATATTGAAGCCTCATTACTGTAGTTTAAGAGCTCAACAACATTAATATACGGAATCATTCTTCTTCCAAAGGAGCTTATTTGATCTTTAATAATGTAAGTACTTCTTGCATTCTGCTTTAGCATTGTCAAACACCAAGTGCTCAGTTAATACTTTTTCTTGATTCTTTATCTGACACAGCTTTTGTTATAGCTATGTTCAGCCTTTGTAAAAAAAAAATCAGTGAAGGGTTAGTGCAGTCCCTGAAACATCTTTGTGTATATCTCAGTTAGTTTTCCAGGTTTTGGATTTTTTTTTTCCCAAGCATTTAGAGCTGCTGTACGGCATAGGATACTCTGTATGCTCCCATCATAAGTGCCTTGTACATTCCTGTCAGTGAAACATTCCCTCACCAAGTATTTGATCTGGGAGATCACAAAATCTCTGATTTTACCTTGTTGTTCTGGTTTTTGTCAGGGTCTTCAATTCGATTCCATTCATCCACACATCGGTTTTTATGCCAATACCAAGCTGTTTTTGTGTTACTTAGCTCTATAGTAGAGCTTGAAGTCAAGGATTGTGATGCCTCCAGAAGTTGTTTATTGTACAGGTTTCTTTAGCTACCCTGGGTTTTTTTTTTTTTTTTCCCTATTGTTGAAGTTGAGTATTATTCTTTCCAGGTCTGTGAAGAATTGTTGTTGGGTATTTGAATGGGGATTGCATTGAATCTGTAAATGCTTTGGTAAGATTGCCATTTTTACTATGTTAACCTGCCATCCATGAGCATGGGAGATCTCCATTTTCTGACATCTTCTTCAATTTCTTTTTTCAGGACTTAAAGTTCTGTCATATAGGTCCTTCACTTGCTTGGTTAGTGTTACCCCAAGGTATTTTATGTCATTTTTGGCTATTGTAAAGGGTGATGTATCACTAATTGCCTTCTCAGCTTCTTTGTCCATTGTATTATAGAGGGCTACTGATTTTTTGAGTTGATCTTGTATCCTGCTATGTTGCTGAAGGTATTTATAAGATTTATCAATTCCTGGGTGGAATCTTGGGGTCACTCAAGTATACTATCATGTCATCTGCAAATAGGAAAGCTTGATTCTTCCTTTCCAATTTGAATCCCCTTAATCTCCTTATTTGTTATTGCTCTGGCTAGAAGACTTTCAAGTACTTATATTGAAAATAATGGGGGAGAGTGGACAGCCTTGCCTCGTTCCTGATTTTAGTGGAATGCTTTGAGTTTCTCTCCATTTAATTTTTGATGTTGGCTGTTGGTTTTGCTATATATTGCCTTTATTATGTTTAGGTATGTTCCCTCTATACCTGCATCGCCTCCAAAGACTTTTATCATGAAGTGATGTTGATTTTGTCAAATGCCTTTTCTGCATCTAGTGAGGAAACCCCAAATGGCTGAAAAAACATTTAAGGAATTGCTCAACATCCCTAATCATCAGGGGAAATGCAAAATCAAAAACAACTCTGAGATACACCTTATGCCTGTCAGAGTGGCTAAGATCAAAAAACGCTGAAGACACTTTATGCTGGAGAGGATGTGGAACTAGGGGAACTCTCCTCCACTGCCTGGTGGGAATCAGTCTTGTACAACCACTTGGAAATCAATATGGCACTTTCTTAGAAAGTTGGGGAATCAATATCCCCCAAATATCCAGCTATACCACTCCTGGCATATTACCCAAGAAATGCTCAATCATATCACAAGAGCACTTGCTCAGCTATGTTCATATCAGCATTGTTTGTAAGAACCAAAACCTGGAAACAACCTAGATGCCCTTCAACTGAAAATGATAAATAAATTGTGGTACATATACACCAATGGAATACTACACAGCAGAGAAAACAATGACATCACGAGGTTTTGCAGGCAAATGGGAGGGATCTAGAAAAAATCATCCTTTTGTGTGAGGTAACCCAGACTCAGAAAGACAAATATGGTATGTACTCACTCATAGGAAGATGCTAGATTTGCGAACAAGGATGACTCGACTTCTACTCACATACCAGTGAGGCTACCTGGAAAAACGGGACCTCAAAAAAAAGACATGGAGAAATGAATGCAGATCTACATGAACAACCTAGCTCATGAGTGGGAAAAACTGAAAAGGGCGACGGTCGAGGGAAAGAGAGTGGGAGATTCCTGCTGGATCAAGAAAAGAGAGGGAAGACAAGGAGAGAGACCATGGTAATGAAGACCACATGAGAAGGGGAGGAAAGCAGAGAGCTAGGGACCCACGGAGATCCACAAAATACCCCCGCAAAAGACTGCTGGCAATGGTCAAGAGATGGCAGAACTGACCTACTCTGGTGATGGGATGGCCAGACACCCTGATAGTTGTGCCAGAAACCCCATTCAAGGACTGAGAATCTGGATGCCAGACATCATGGCTGGCGCCCCTGGTGGAACACTGGGAGTCTAATTATTGAGAAAGAAGAGGTTTTATATAAGCGAGAATTGTCTGAAGCCAAGTTGGATAAAGCACAGGACAAAATAACCAAATGAATAGAAGCACAGGATCTATGAACCAAGAGCTGATGGGGCCCCCAAATCGATCAGGCCCCCTGAATGGGGTGAGACAGTAATTTGGCTTGAACTGTTTGGGAGGCAAGCTGTGCGTTGGTGCCGGGTCCTGGGCTTGTTCATAAGTTGCTGTTTGAATCCTGGACTTATGCAGGGACACTTGCCTCGGTCTGGGAGGGGGGAATGGACCTGGCCTGGACTGAGTCTAACAGGTTGATCCGGTCCTTGGCGGGAGACCTTGATCTGGAGACGTGGAATGGGGGTGGGCTGGGGAGGAGGGGAGGAGGGCGAGAGGGAGAACAGGGGAATCTGTGGCTATTATGTTGAACTGAATGGTGTTGCTAAAATAAAAAAAAAAAGGTTAAAAAAAGATTTAAAAAAAGAAAAAAAAAAAAGAAAAAAAAGAAAAGGTCGTATATTTCCAGGAGATGTCATTCATCATACAGGCAGAAAGTTTTTAAATTCTTGTGAGTAATGTTGTCGCCCATATTACAAGAATTACTCAAAATTTGTTTAGTCCAATTTTAAGGTGTAAAATTATCAATTACCATTACTTGAAACAATATGCTTACCTTTTTGTTGGTTTTGGGGGTGGAGTAGCACCTTTCAGCCAGCTGCTGGAGTTGGTACAGCTCCAAAGCAGGGCTTGCTGGTGATCTTGACTGACTGCATCTCGCTGGAGTTGAGATGGCAGAAGCTGAGCCAGCACTCAGGGAGCATAGGATTTGCCTCTTCACTGGTCTTCAGGGCTAAGCTAGGAACTGAGACTGGACTAGCTGCTCCCTTTTCAGGAATGGAACCTGGTTATATGGAAACTTTGCAGTGGGTTTAGTACCACCAGCCAGGAGGAGAGAGTGGGAGCCACCAGGTCTTGGAATTTGCCCCACAATAAGGCCAGATATTGGTGAAATTATTAAGGCCACTCATGTAGTTAAAAGGATATTTATTTAATGGCATAACTTACAAATTAAGGATAGGATGTCGTCGGTCTGGGAAGGTGTATCATAGCCCAGCAGTGTCTCTGGAGCTCTGCTCGGTTCACCTCCACCATTCAGGGTCCCGGGAACCAAGCGAGCGCTAGCCCATCTAGATCTTAGTCTCCAGGTGCCTCTCTTGGCCCCGCCTTGTAGGTGTGACAGTTACCGAAGTCTCAATGGGGGTTGGAAGTTCCAGATCAAAGCTGGAATGGCTACCCACTATATATCAGTTTTTTTTTTTTTTTTTTTTTACTGTAACCTATATCTGAGTCTGTATACATAAAAGCAAAAATGGATTGACACACTTCTTCCAAGGGGAGGCAAAGGAATGCATATTTCAGGTAAAAGGCAGTATACACCTGTTTTTCTGGAATATTTAGACTCAAGAGAATCAGAGGTCCAGGTTTCTTCACAGGTAGGAGAGGTATTCCAGATTGACAGCAGATCACCAGGATGCCTGACTTTCCACGCCAGGCAATGGTGACTGTAATTTTCTTCTTTGTTTCCACACACTTGGGCACTGTTTAATTGGATGGGAGTAGACTAAGCAATTAATTAGTTAGTTGAGCAATTAGTTAATTTACAATGATAGAAACTTGGTGTTGGGCCAGCCCCAGGGGTTGTTTTCTGCCCATACTCCCAGGAATATTTGTTATCAATATGAGTGACAGTCCAACTGTATCTTTTGATTAGGAAAGCTTTAAGCTAGATTGTAGTCAGAAGTTTTCCTGTGTCTTGCCTGGTTCCATAGCTGCTCAGAACCAGGCAGAGGCTTATATTAATTAAAACTGCTCAGCAATTAGCTCAAGCTTACTACTGACTAACTTTTAAACTTAAATTCAGCCATTTCTGTTAATCTATATGTCACCATGTATTCCATGGCTTACCTGTGTGCCATTACTTGTTGCTACCTGGACGCAGGCTGGCATCTCCTGACTCAGCCTTCCTCTTCCCACAATCCTCCTTGTCTGATTATCCTGCCAATACTTCCTGCTTGGCTACTGCCAATCAGTGTTTTTATTTACCAACCAATCAGAGCACCACATTCACGGTGTGCAGAACATCCCATAGCACTAGATGTTATTCTTCTGACAGATGGCAAGACAGAAAAATTTTGCTGGCTATCTGTAAGTTTAACTGTATTTCATCATCAGAGAAAGTGACTTTGGCTTTCAGTTTATGCAAAGTTCTTGTCTTTCAATCAGTTTCTGTTCTAAAACTAATCCTGCACTACTCCAGCAGCAGGACATATTTTATATCTATTTTTTTTTAACTTTTACAAAGTTTTTTTTTCTAATGTCCTTAGCCAACTGTGTGACAAAAGAAATTTTTTAGCAGCTGTCTTTATTCCTTCAAGAAAGGCCATAAGGAAAATGGTTTCAAATCTCCTTGGCCAGTGTTGGACAGAAAGCAACTACATTATATCCAGAGTGCAATATCCAACAGCCATCCCCTACCCTAGCTGGGGCAAATTTTCCTACTTTTTTCAGAAAATGGTTGGGTTTTGAGTTTGCAGTTATACAGATCATGGTTGAAAAGGTGGCAAATCATAAAGAGAAGGAGTGGAACTTCCTTTTTTCCCTTACCCCAGGGCTGCTAGTTGAGGAATGAACACACTTCAGGAACTATTTTCCCTCCCTGTTTCATTCTGTTTTAGTTTGCCAGGGGTCCTGGATGAGAAGTCCTGCCCTTCTCTGCCTCCACACAGGGGCCAAATTTGACCTGGACCCTGAGCAGAGTTGAGATAATAAACAATTCAGCACTCCAGGGTTAAAGTGACAGGTTTGGATTTCTCTGGGTAACCTGTCAGAATCAAAATGATTTGGGTACCCAGTGATAGAGCACAGGATTTGAGAGTGAGAGAGAGAGAGAGAGAGACTTACCTCCCTAAAAAAAGCTATGGGATTCTTTGCACAGCCATTGGTATTGTGTATAATTCTGATAACTAGAAATAATACTAGAATATTTTTCATGACTGACACAGGAAAGTAACAGTATTCTCAGTTACAAAGACAGCTTTATACATATTTAACTAAGACCTTAGAGCATTTTCAATACAGACTAGCTGCCCCTGCAGACAGTACACAATAGTAACTTCCTTTTCTACCTCCATTCTTTCTTCCTTTCTCTCATGCTATGATGTAATGCACTCTTCCTGTTTTTCTTTCTTCCTTTTCTCTTTCTCTTCTCCTTATCCTCCTTTCCCAATAAAACCTTCCCATGGATGCTGTGTCTACATGGTGTGAGTAACTTTCTACCACACACACCACCGCCCCCCAACATCTGCATGCTGTGTTTCTGTTACCCACCATGTACCTTGTCTCAAATCTACCAAGCGATCCATGAGCCATTTTACAACATTGATGTTACATGACTCTGTAGAGGCTCTCCTGGTGTATTCCTCTTGCTGGCTGGTAGTCTGAGACATCCTAGAACCTGAAACAACCTAGATGTCCTTCAACTGAAGAATGGATAAATAAAATGTGTTACATATACACAATGGAATACTACTCAGCAGAGAAAAACAATGACATCATGAGGTTTGCAGGCAAATGGATGGATCTAGAAAAAAAAAATCATCCTGAGTGAGGTAACCAGACTCTGAAATACAAACATGGTATGTACTCACTCATAGGAAGATACTAGATGTGGAACAAGGATGACTCGACTGCTACTCACATCACCAGTGAGGCTACCTGGAAAACAAGACCCCAAGAAAGGCACGGGATTGCCCAATCAATGATGGAGAAATGGATGATCTACATGAACAGCCTGGACATGAGTGCCTCCCAATCTTGAGGTCTGGTATTTGGGGCTCTATCTCTGTGGGACCTCCAAAATATTGGATATCCACCAGAGAATTCTACTTGAACATAAGTTTAAACCAATATAAAGTCTTTATTAGAAGCTGGAGATTACCATACATGTTTCAGTTTCCAGTGTAGCCCTCAAACAGCATTTCTCAATGTGAGCTGTTAAGAACAAAAAAATATCCTGGTCCACATACTGAAATTGAAAAACAGAAACAAACAAACAACAACAACAAAAAAAAAACCAGTTAGACAGAAGCTGAACTACAGAAGCCAAAGGGCAAGGTTATAACATTTAGAGATTTTCCCATTCCCATCAGTTTGGAAGGATTGGACCTTGTTTTCGTTGGGCAGGTAGTGTTGTCTACATGCTGAGATTTGGGTCATGAACGGTTTTACCATTGTGGAGTCATTTGTGCTAATGTCTGTTACAGTAGTTGTCTCAATACAAAATACATAAGAATACCCCAAATCTCAACAATTTTAACATGTTCCAAAGCCTAAAGTTCCTTCTGGAACTTAAAAAGACTCTCTTAAATATAACCACATGTAAAATTAAAAAATAATTCACATTCCAATATACTTCAGAATAACTATTTACATTCTAAAGGAGAAATGGGGGATATATACTAGGTAGCCATTCCAGCTTTGGTCTGGAAGTTCCAAACCCCACTGAGGCTTTGGTAATTATCATGCCTATAAGGCGGGGTGAAGGGGAGGCCCTGAAGACCAGAGATCAGCATGTGCCATGCTCTCTTCCCTTCTTGGACCATGAACGCTAGAGGTAGACCTAGGAGAGTTCTCCAGAGAACACCGCCATACTGCACTGCATCTTTCACAGAACCCGCAAACTATCTATCCCTTCATTTGTAAGTTACACCATTAAATAAATCTCCCCCATTAACTAAGTGGAGTGGCCTTAATAATTTCACCAATAGGGGAAAACAATGAAAGACTAAACCAACGAAATCTCAAGACCCAACAGCACAAACACTGCACCTTTCAACTCCATGTCTAGGTCTGGAGCATTTCATTGGCATCTTTTGAATTCCAACAGCTTGGGTAGTCCACTCCAATTCTCCTATCTGTAGCAAATATGACCTCTCTGGGCTGAGTTCACATTATGAGTACAGCTTTCCTAGGCAGACATATCACAGTTTTAGCTAATCCAACTTCCTTGAGTCTGCATTAAAACTTGAGCATTGTCTTCATAACTTCCTAAAAAGACTCATAGGGACTCCAAAAGGAATTAAATATGTCACTTATTTCCTGATTTGTTGATATTCTTGAACCTTAGAATCACCATGCATGGCTCCAAAACCCTGGCATTTTGAATGCCAGTAAAATTGGCATTGAATGCATGATACATTGGAGTTATTCCAGCAGCTTAAATATAGTTTGGCCTCATCTGTTTACCGATAAAATGGCCTTTGTGTGCATAGCAATGGTGCCTGAGAAAATAATTCTGTAGGTGATTGTTTTGAGCACGGAATCTTTAGTGGCATTTTTGACACCATCTTCCTCCTTTAGAATAAATCGGAATGTTGATAAATTACAACATTTGCAGGTATGTTTAGCATTCATGATATCGTTCCTGTTATACCAGTGCATAGCACTTTTTTTCATAATGGGCTAATCTTTTTTTAACAATTACAAATGTTTTTTCTGCACCCTCCTTGTCCATAGCTTTAACATTGCTGCATTTTATGTTTAATCCCTTTGTATTTAATTCTCATTTTAAACCCCAATAATGCTAAATAACCATGTCTCAACCTTAATGTTATATTGCACTTAAACTTTCTTCATCAAACAACTTAGTCAATTATTTTGTAATTCAGCCCCACTCAAATATTCAGTACACATGGACACAGCCAGATTCTCCTTCAGGACACAGCATATATAGCTTAAAATGGACCCCAAGAAAATCCACGTTTCCTTCTAATACCTCATGAGATGAACATTCACTTCACACATTTTCCTTACTACTCTGTTCTCAATCTCTACCAGAGTGGCCAATTTATCTAAGATTACAGCATTCTACATCATTTTAGCCACAAACTACAAACTCTCCCTACATTTCTTCCATAAACCACTACTAAGTCAATCATTTAAAATCTAAATAGGGCTAGAAAAGAAGGAAAATGGAATAAAATCTAAATAGAAGGAAAGGGGGTAGAAAAGTGTTTATGATTCTATTTTATTTTTTGATTTTTCGAGACAGGGTTTCTCTTGTAGCTTTGCACCTTTCCTGGATCTCCCTCTGTAGACCAGGCTGGCCTCAAACTCACAAAGATCTGCCTGCATCTGCCTCCCAAGTGCTGGAATAAAGGAGTGTGCCACTACCGCCCAGCAGACATGAACTATTTTAATTAAAATCTGAACAAAATAAAAATAAAATTATTTTAAAAATAATTTTAAAACAAAATAAAGTTCAGCCTTTCCTTTGTGCAGACAGAACTGGCATACTTAATATGTGTTTCTCATTTGCAGCATGTTAGTAACCTCTGTCTTTAGACTTGAAAACTATGGTACTGGATCTACTGAAACTTGTAATCTTCATACTTTAAATGGGGTATCAGATTTGAAGACTTTTTACGTGCTAATATTGAACAATGTAAGAACCAACTGTGAAAACCCTAATATTCTTATCTCTCAAACTTTTATGGGGAAGTAAGATTACAGCTTCATGAAATACGTTGTATGTTTAAAAACATTTTAGTGTAAACTCATAATTAATATTTTGATTGATATAATGCTCATAAATCTGCAAAATCTAAGAAAAGGGAATTGAAAGCCTTAATTAAAAAAAACATGAAACTGAAAACTATCATTGGGTTTAAAAGCAGGTTAAAAGCAACATAGAGCATGTTGCTATTGTCTTTATGCTATGATAGTTAATGAATGTTCAAGACTTGCACACTTGTTTCAATTCTTAAAAATTCAAAATTTGAGTAGTTTTCAATTTGAAGGAAATATGTACCATTTCAGCTTGAGAGAGCAGAGAAGACTGGAGAACACACACACACACACACACACACACACACACACACACACACACACCACAGCAGGGGGGTAGGGGATTGAAATATCGATTGGTTTTGAGATGCTAAAAAAGCAGAGTATGTTATTGTGAGGTCTGTGCGGTGCCCAAAATATTTTGAGGATGATGGAAACTATCCTGTGCCTT
This sequence comes from Peromyscus leucopus, assembly GCF_004664715.2. Taxonomy (NCBI): domain Eukaryota; kingdom Metazoa; phylum Chordata; class Mammalia; order Rodentia; family Cricetidae; genus Peromyscus; species Peromyscus leucopus. The sequence goes on along the minus strand of NW_023504955.1, from coordinate 1,191 downwards.
CCCACTCTATTTCATTATCTCCATCATGATCTCCACACTTTCAGTGACTCAGGGGAGACCTTGTCTGGTCTTCTTCCGGTGTCTATTCATGGATTTTAATTAGGTCAATTTTACAGTTCTATGAAAATCATCACCTACATAGATTACCTTTGGGCATTTTGTCCAATTAAAAGCCTGTGTTCTCAGATCCTTTGCACTCAGGAGGATGTCCACATTTTAGATAAAAGAGAGCAAAACAGTCAGTTTTTAAAAAACAAGAATGGTGTTTTACTCATCTAGAAAATTCCTGTAATGTGTTATAGACAGGATGCACTATCTTTAAGACTTTAATTAGGAAAAGTTAATAAACAGAGAGCTTCATTCTCATTTTTGATTGATGAACAATGCCTGGTGAGTATCCTGTGATCATGGTTTTTACTCTGACATCCTATTTACAGTGGGATTTCCAGCAATTCCCCACTTCAGTTCGAAAGGTTTTAAGATGGAAAAGGCTTTGCAACTACAAGTCCTGAATAGTTGAGAAAAAACCCATCTTATATTTTTACCTAAGAAACAACCGAGTAATTTTATTAAAAAAATGTCTGAAGACAGGTTTACATCACTTTAAGAGAAAAGCAATCACAGAGAAATCTTGCAATTTATAGAAGTTTTCATTTCAAATGTGAGATAATATCAATGACTGTGGTGGACTAAAGTGTCACATATCAAACCAAAGAGCTCATCATTGTGACTTTTATACCACCAAAATAATACATAGTACTTTCAAATATCTTTTTATTTGAAAAATATGCACAACTCTATATAAACAAATACTTTAGGACATTCAAAAAGTTTTTATTACTCAATATTGAAAATGTACACAACTCTATATAAGCAAATTCCAGAAGAGACATAAAATTTAAACATTTTATATAAACATACCCATGTTTCTCAGCCTTGGCTAACATTAAGTGTTAGTATAACATACAATATACTTTATTTTAAATTTGTGCTACATATAATATTAATATATTTGTGTATGTATTACATATATATAATAAGATGCTTATATGACTAGTATAAATAATCTCATAAAAGTTTTACATTGAAAGAGGTTTTGGGGCTATTAAATTTCCTCTGTACAATTCTTTTCTTAAAATATTTAAAAAGGCTTATTTATTATTAAAATTATGATTATATTTCAGCCTCCTT
>NW_023504954.1:0-14522 GCF_004664715.2 Peromyscus leucopus | reverse complement strand
TTCCTGCTTTCTCAGTTAATATTTCCTTCTCAGGTCTCTGAGTGAGTTGATGATTAGATAGTTCTAGTTTTCCTTGTTACTTACTGAAGAGATGAAATTGTATAAGATTGAAAGACATCAAAATATATTTTTGGTTGGCAGTACAATTTAGGATAGAACATGAATTAGGTATAACACTTTGGACTCACAAAAATAGGATAGATAATGGAGTATTTTCTCTGAATTTGTCAAATGTTTATGTACTGGACATTATTAATGTAACTCTTGATTGTACATATCATATATACACTTATTGTACTTATATATAGTTTTTCTTATATTAGGTATAACCTTCTCTTACTATTTTATACAAAAAAGGAGAAATGTGGCGACATACTGTATACTCTAATAAAGCTTGCCTGAAGATCAGAAGACAGAACCAGACACTAGATTAGGCATAGAGGCCAGACAGTGGTGGCACACACCCTTAATCCTATCACTCAGGAGGCAGAGATCCATCTGGATCTCTGTGAGTTCAATGCCACACTGGAAACAGAGCCAGGCAGTGGTGGCACACATCTTTAATTGCAGTATTGAGAAGCACACATGCCTTTAACCCCAGGAAGTGACATGGCTGGGTGGAGAATGGTATGTAAAGTATGAGGAGACAGAAACTAAGGCAGTTCAGCTGAGAACCGTTTGGGTGAGGACTCAGAGTTTGAGGATTTATGGAAACAAGATTGGCTGAGGAGTTGGTGAGGTGAGGTTGGCTGTGGCTTGCTGTGCTTCTCTGATCTTTCTGCCTTCGCCCTGATATTTAGCTCTGGGTTTTTTTTTAAAGACCATCTAAGATTTAAACAATGACTATTCCTAATGGTGACCTTTGAAGTCTCCAAAAGGATGATGGAGCCCCACAAAGATGATTCCACCTGAATTGTGGTAATGCCACTAAGCTGACAAAAAAACACCACCCAAAAATCAGCTATGAACTACAATCTTCTCAGGACAATCTCAAAGTGGTTAACTAAGATGATACAGCCTCATAGACTACTCCAGACAGTAATTCAAGTAAGCCTTGAACATTGTCATCACACTGAAACTGGACAACAGCTAGCTCTTCGAGGACTTGACTACTATCTCTATTTTCCCAGGGTCTCTTAAAGATGCCATCACCCCCAGACAAAAGGAAGTAATTTTAAGAATAGGATTCCTATATTCCTAAGAGGAGGGGTGGTGATTTTGGGTTGGTCAGTGGGTTATGGATGTTTATCATCATTTAGTTGGGTTGATTTCAAATTGTTATTGATCATAGTCAGGGAGACACTAAGCAAAGGACACTAGATTAAGGGATCTCTTTCAGAAAAGATAAGAAAAACATGTGATATAGGAATGATGGGATAAAAGGGTATATTAGTGAATCTACTTTTAAAATAGGAATGAGAATAAAAGGGTAAATGATTGGTAATACTTTTAAAATAGGAATGATAGGATAAACGGGTAGAATATTGAATTTACTTTTAAATTAAAAACCAACTACTAGTCTCAAATATTTTACATTGGTATGAATTTTTGCATATTGATTCAAATTTAAGGTTATTTTTGTTAGACCATGCTATTTGTGTTTCCACTCTTGTTTATGGTATTTTTGTATATTGGTATGAATTTAAGGTTATCTTTGTTATACTGTATATATGTTTTTACTCTTGTTTAAGGTACTGTGCCAGGTACAGGCTCTCATCATATGCCTATAAGTCCCCTAACCACCCTTACCATTTCCTAAACACTTTCCTGCCCTTCATACTAAGGATATCCAGGTATAAGATGTTCACTCACTTAGCAGCTGCAGCAACTGGGTTTGGGGACCAGCAATAGGCCTGATGTCATCATCCCTACTCCAGCAACCCCAATGCTGTGCTCTTGGGGCAATAAAGCCCTCTGAACATGATTTCAGCCATCATGTTGGCTCTGTGCCCCATAATTGGGAATAGGGTTTTTATTCTCACAGGACCTGCATTCTCATCTCAACCAAGCCCATTTCTGTCGGGGCCTCTTTTAAGTTCACTGACAGATAAAACAAGATGGAGTAGGATAGTTCCTGGTAGCAAATAAAGAACAGTGGTTATTGACAGTTGTCTGCTTAGAGGAGTATGTACTTCTGCAGTTCAGACTGTGAAGAGCTGTGCATATGAGCCACAGGATTTTGAGGTATGGCTAGGGCTCTGAAGTGGGGTCATCTCATGAAATGTGGGATGGAGGCCAGACATTAGTTTTAGTCAGAGTCTACAATCTCTTTGACCTAAAAACATAAGTCTTTTATTTTTGTTTTAGGTATTATTGTGTGTGTGTGATGTTTTGTTGTAGGTGCAAGTACATGTGTGATGGTGTCCCTGGTGAGTTCAGAGGATAATTTTCAGGAGTTGTTCCCTCTTTCGACCTTTTTGTGGGTTCTGCAGAGCAAAGAGGGGTCATCAGGCTTGTGAAGCAAGTGCCTTTCCCGCTGACCCATCTCACTGATTTAAAAAGAGACATGGGCTAGTATGAAGAACACATACATTTTCAGCCTGCAAGGTGGATTCTACATCACAGATTATTTTAGCTTCTCAGAAATGGAAGGAAACAATTCTCTACCTACATAGGAGATGGGTTTCCACAGAAACCACTTGTCTGTCTTAATCCATAATTTTTTTAAGTTACAATTATCTGGAAAAGTCCACTAGAGGATGAGACCAAAAGAGAAATTAGTTTTTCTTTAAGAAATTAAACAAGAGTCTGGCTATTATGAGTAATGCTGCTATGAACATAGTTGAGCATGTGTCCCTGTGGTATGATTGAGCATTCCTTGGGTTTATGCCCAAGAGTGGTGTAGCTGGATCTTGGGGGAGATTGATTCCCAGTTTTCTGAGAAACCACCACACTGATTTCCAAAGTGGCTGTACAAGTTTGCACTCCCACCAAAAGTGGAAGTGTCCTCCTTGCTCCACATCCTCTCCAACATAAGCTGTATTCAGTGTTTTTGATCTTAGCCATTCTGACAGGTGTAAGATGGTATCTCAGAGTCATTTTGATTTGCATCTCCCTGATGACTAGATTAAGAATATGTGGTACATATACACAATGGAGTACTACTCAGTAAAGAAAAACAATAATACTATGAAATTTGATGACAAATGGATGGAACTAGAAAATATCATCCTGAGTGAGGTAACCCAGACTCAGAAGGACAAACATGGTATGTACCCACTCATAAGTGTGTAGCTGAAGTTTTCCTGTGTTCTGGCCTGCCAGCAGTTGGGACAAATCTCTCCCACTAGTGTCCCCCAAGTAAACACACAGAGGCTTAGATTAATTAAACTGCTAGGCCATTAGCACAGGCCTATCACTGATTAGATCTTACATTTAAACTAACCCATAATTCTTATTTATGTTCAGCCATGTAGCTTGATACCTTTTCCCAGTTCTGCCTTCACATCTTGCTTTCTCTGTGTCTGGCTGGTGACTCCTGGCCCAGACTTCCTGTTCCCAGAATTCTCCTCTCTCTTTGTCCCACCTATACTTCCTGCCTGACTACTGGCCAATCAGCACTTTATTTATTAACCAATCAGAGTAACACATTCACAGCATACAGATATCCACAGCACTTCCTCTTTTCTTTTTTTTCAAAAAGTGAGGTTTTAACTTTAACATAGTAAAATTACATATAACAAAAATTCTCAATGAAGAATTTCAATTATAGTATCTAGTCTATTTATAATATCTAGTCTATTTGTATTTGACAAAATTAAAAATAGATACCCCATCTATTCTATATTTGTGAGTATAAAAATAGATACCCCATCTATTCTATATTTGTGAGTCTAAGGTTTCATATATAACTTATCTTTTATCATAACTAAGGAAATTATAACTGTCTAGTCTTCAACTACATCAAAAACCTCAGAAGTATATAATATTACCTGAGAAATGGGAGAAGGATGCAAACAACTTTCAGGAGTCACAGCATATCGATATCCACAGCATAAGTGGATACTAGAAGTAAAGCAAAGGATAACCAGACAATAAAACACAACTCCAGAGAGCCTAGCTAACAAGGAAGATCCAAAGAGATGCATAGATCACCCTGGGAAGGGGAAATAGATGAGATCTCCATGACCAAAATGGGGATGAGGGATGGGCAGTGGAGGGTAGGCCATGGGGGATGATAACATAAGGGAATTGGATGGTTGAGCTGGAATAGGGATGGAGTGGGAAAGCAATGAGAAAGATACCATGATGGAGGGATATATCATGGGGATAGAGAGAAACCAGGTGCTATGGAAGTTGCCAGGAATTCCCAAGGATAACCCCAGCTTAGACTACTAGCAATAGTGGAGAGGGTACCTGAACTGAACTGGTTTGCCTAAGTGATCAGATAGGTGAATATCCTGTCAACAAAGAGCTTTTCTCCAATGACTGATGGAGGCAGATGCAGAGATCCACAGCCAAACACCAGGCAGAACTCCAGGAGTCCAGTCAGAGAAAGAAGAGGGATTTATTTTTATTTTTATTTTATTTCATTTTATTTTATTTTACAATACTATTCAGTTCTACATAACAGCCACAGATTCCCTTATTCTCCCCCTTCCTTTCCCCCTCCCCTTCCCTCCAGCCCACCCCCATTCCCACCTCCTACAGATCAAGGCCTCCCCCGAGGACTGACATTGACCTGATAGACTCAGTCCAGGCAGGTCCAGTACCCTCCTCCCAGACTGAGCCAAGCATCCCTGCATAAGTCCCAGGTTTCAAACAGCTAACTCATGCAACGAGCCCAGGACCTGGTACCACTGCCTAGATGCCTCCCAAACAGATCAAGCCAATCAACTGTCTCACCTATTCAGAGGGTGTGATCCAGTTGGGGGCCCCTCAGCCTTTGGTTCATAGTTCATGTGTTTCCATTCATTTGGCTATTTGTCCCTGTGCTTTATCCAACCTTGGTTTCAACAATTCTCGCTCATATAAATCCTCTTTTTCCTCACTAATTAGATTCCTAGCGCTCCAACCGGGGCTTAGCCGTGGATGTCTGCATCCACGGCTAAGCCCCGGGTGTTTCTGGGGTTTCAGGCACTACCATTAGGGTGTTTGGCCATCCCATCACCAGAGTAGGTCAGTCCTGGCTGTCTCTTGGCCATTGCCAGCAGTGTTTTGTGAGGATATCTTTGTGGATTTCTGTGGGCTTCTTTAGCACTTTGTTTCAAATGAAGAATGGATAAATAAATCGTGGCACATATACACAATGGAATACTACTCAGCAGAGAAAAACAATGACATCATGAGGTTTGCAGGCAAATGGATGGATCTAGAAAAAATCATCCTGAGTGAGATAACCCAGACTCAGAAAGACAAATATAGTATGTACTCACTCATAGGAGGATACTAGATGTGGAACAAGGATGACTGGACTGCTACTCACATCACCAGTGAGGCTACCTGGAACACAGGACCCCAAGAAAGACACAGGGAACACCCAATGACGGAGAAATGGATGAGATCTACATGAACAGCCTGGACATGAGTAGGAGTAATGAAGGCCAGGGTTGAGGGAAAGAGAGTCTGTGGGAGTGGGAGATCCCAGCTGGATCAAGAACAGAGAGGGAGAACAAGGAATAGGAGACCATGGTAAATGAAGACTACATGAGAAAAAGAAGAGGGATTTTATGAGCAAGTGCATCAGGATCATGATGGGGCAACCTGCACAGATGATGTCCAAACCAAACTAATGGGAACTCATAAAGTTGGATCAATGGCTGTGGAGCTTGCGTGGGACTGGACTAGGCCCTCTGCATGGCAAGACAATTGTGTAGCTTGATCTGCTTGGGGAGCCCCCTGGTGGTAGAATCAGAATCCATCCCTAGTGCATGAGGGCTCTTTTTGGAGCCCACCACCTTTGATGAGATACCTTGTGCAGCCTTGAGGCAGGGCGAAGGGCTTGGGCTTGCCTCTACTGGATTTGCCTCACCCTGGGATGTCTTGCTTTCTTGTGTGTGTTGGAATGGGGGGTGGGTTGGAGGGAAAGCTAGGGAGGTGGGAGAAGGAAGAGGGGGATCTCTGACTGGTGTGTAAAATGAAAAAAATCACTTGGCCTTTTTCCTTGGAGGTAACCCAGACTCAGAAATACAAATATGGTATGTACTCACTCATAGGAAGATGCGAGATGTGGAACAAAGATGACTGGACTGCTACTCACATCACCAGTGAGGCTACCTGGAAAATGGGACCCCCAAAAAGACACGGAGAAATGGATGAGATCTATATGAACAGCCTGGTCATGAGTGGGAACAATGAAGAGTGACGGTCGAAGGAAAGAGAGTGGGAGATCCTAGCTGGATCAAGAAAAGAGTGGGAGATCAAGGAATAGGAGACCATGGCAAATGAAGACCACATGAGAAGGGGAGGAAGCAGAGAGCTAGGGAGGTCCACGGAGATCCACAAAGATACCCCCGCAAAAGACTGCTGGCAATGGTCGAGAGACGGCAGGAACTGACCTACTCTGGTGATGGGATGGCCAGACACCCTGATAGTTGTGCCATAAACCCCATCCAAGGACTGAGGAATCTGGATGCAGACACCCACGGCTGGGTCCCTGGTGAAGCACTGGGAGTCTAATTAGTGAGAAAGAAGAGGGTTTATATGAGCGAGAATTGTTGAAGCCAAGGTTGGATAAAGCACAGGGACAAATAACCAAATGAATGGAAGCACAGGATCTATGAACCAAAGGCTGAGGGGCCCCCAACTGGATCAGGCCCCCTGAATGCGTGAGACAGTCATTTGGCTTGATCTGTTTGGGAGGCAGCTGTGCGTTGGTGCCGGGTCCTGGGCTCATTGCATGAGTTGGCTGTTTGAATCCTGGGACTTATGCAGGGACGCTTGGCTCGGTCTGGGAGGGGGGCACTGGACCTGCCTGGACTGAGTCTACCAGGTCAACCCCAGTCCTCGGGGAGACCTTGATCTGGAGGAGGTGGGAATGGGGGTTGGGCTGGGGGAGGGGGAGGGGAGCGAGAGGGGGAGAACAGGGGAATCTGTGGCTATTATGTTGAACTGAATGGTGTTGTAAAATAAATAAAAGAGTATTACAAAGAGCAAAAAAAATGAAAAAAATCTTAATGAAAAAAGAAGAAAATGAAATTAAACAAGAAAAAAATGCATCTTTGAGTACCTGGATCCTTCAATGTCCCAAAGCACATGGAGTCTGTGAGTTATAAACTGAAATAATAATTCTCTTTAGCTTCTTTGGTTTGTTCTTTTAAGCCAGGAGACCTGGATTCTGCCCCTTGGCCCACAGCCATTCTGGCTTGTGCATTCACACATCATCTGCTCAATGATAATTTGTGGGGCACACAGCCATACTATAAACATGGCTAATATCACAGTAGGAAGGATGTGATTCATACAGTCAGTCTTGTTTACTCCATAAAGAAGCAACACTCTGCCATGGCAGCACAGTGGCCATGAATGCACTTATTTTCCTCCTTTTACCTTTAGTATTGATCGAATTTTATACCACAGGAAATAGATGGAGATGCATTAAACAAAGTCATCTAGGAAGTTGGTTTATAACACAGATGCTTAAGTCAGTGAGATGAGGGAGATGTCATTATTGCCTCCTCACAACATCCCTCACATTGACTGGCTCTGCCTAGGAGAGATGATAGGGCACTCAGATGCAGGGCAGGTATAGGAAGGATGGGCAGAGCTATCTGAGACCCACAATTCTACCCTATTTATTCTATGACTGCAATCTAGTCGTTTCTCCTCGCAGGTTTCAAATGACAAAAGGGCTAGTCTATGCAAACACTAGGAGCCTTCTCAATAGACTGTTCTTCCATTCCATTCTGGGCCTTCTTCCCAGTCCATACTGTACAAACTACTTCTTGGCAGCCTCAGGTTTGACAGTTTAAGAACTTAGTCTTGGCAGAAGTTCCTCTCCATCCATCACCGCCACTAAAACGTTCTGGATGACCTTTGGTTTGGAATATCTTGGCTAACCTTAGGAATTTTTTTTTTTGAGTCTCCTTTGAATGTCTTGAAACCTGGACTTACTTCTTCTCATCCTGTCACCACAATATAAGGGCCACTGTCACCCACAGCAACCAAGGAGACTGTGCAGAGAAACAAGAATTTTATGTGCATCCTTCTCCAAACCAGTGAGTAAGGGTTCCCCAACATGAACCCCCATAGAAGAGTCTTCAGGAAGCTTTGGGGCAAGGAGCAGTAGGAACATGCTGTTTGTGTTAGGGAAGTTTTGACTCTAGAAAATTCAAAGACCTGGATAATATTGTGTGGGACTAATGAAAACCTAGGTTCATGTGGGTTCTGTTGACTGTTCAGATTTTATCCATCAATGACTTGTCTTATTGTTTGGAGAATGGCTTCTTACTGGAGTCTAGGCTCAACAATGACACAAGCCATAGCTATTTCCCTAATTACTGTGTTACCCCAATCTTGGTGGAGCCAAGTAATGGGAGCCTTCAACTGGTCTCTCGGGAGGGGTCTGTAGCTAGCTTTAAGGAAGGTTGGGAGTTTCATTGAAGGTAGAGAATAGATTTATATGGCAAAACAGAGAGAAAATATGTTTCAAGCAGAGAAGGCAGCAAGCACAAAGGAGCTGAACATAAAGAGCACAGGCTTGAATCAACTTTCCAAGCCCCTTCCCCTCCACAACTTGGCTGTGTCTCTAAAGTTTCTCTCCCTACCTCATCTTGCCTGCTCATCTCCAGAACAAGTCAACTGTTTCCCTCAGTTATTATTGTATGCAGTTACGTCTATTATTTTTAAATTCACTATAAAAAGTAGTGGATTTGCTGTGGTATTTTTATACATACTTAGTTCTTATCCCTCTCTTTCCCATCTCCACCCTGTTCTAATCACTACTTCCTTCCATTTACTTTCGGTCACATACATTTTCTGTTCTCCTTCCCCCTCTTTCCTCCCCTTAAGAGTTCTTCTTTTCCTCATGGCTTAATTCATGACTGCACACACACACACACACACACACACACACACACACACACACACACTAAAATAAACATAAATGTAAACAAATCTCCTTTGTACATAAAAGAAAATGGGGTATTTTGTCTATCTGAGTCTGACTAATTTTGATAAGTACAATGACTTCCAGTTCCATCCATTTCTTGAAATGTCACAATTTTAATTTTCTTATGGCTGAATAAAATTCCATTGTGCACTTGGCTTCTCTTTATCCCCTGAGGGTTGGCATGTCTTCTGCTTCCATTTTTTTTTTGAGTTTTTAACTAAATTTTTTATTCATTTTGCATATCATCCATAGATCCCCTTTTTTCCTTCCTCCTGCCCCTCAGCCTTTCCCCCCTCCAACCCACCCCTGATTGCCTCCTCTGACAAGGTAAGGCCTCCCACGGGGAGTCAGCAGAGCCTGGTATATTCAGTTGAGGCAGGTCCAAGCCCCTTCTCCTGCATCAAGGCTGTGCAAGGTGACCCATCATAGGTAGTGGGTCCCAGAAAATCAGCTCATGTACCAGGAATGGATCCTGATCCTACTGCCAAGAGGCCCCTTAAGCAGATCAAACTACACAACAGTTTCATTTATGCACAGGGCCTAGTCCAGTCCCATGGAAGCTCCACATGCATGGATCACCTGTGTAAGGGGAAATAGATGAGATGTCCATGAGTAAATGGGGGATGGGGTGCAATAGCAGGTAGGGAATGGGAGAGGAAAACATGAGGGAATGGGTCTAGCTGTAACAGGAACAGAGTGGGAGAGCAATGAAAGAGATACCATGATAGAGGGAGACCTATTCCTTTTTTTTTTTTTAACTACTGTGAACAGACTATGCCTGTCTTGTAGGATGGTTAAATTTGAGAGTGACAGGCATTCACTGTGGGTTCTTGTTTCCTCTTTCTCCTCCATCCAGATGTTACCACCAAAGATGACCATCCAGATGTTATCCACCAAAGATGTTCCTACTTGGGAGCCTTGTTGTCTTGTGCAGCCTGCTCAGTGGGACCTCAGAATCAGGTTTTGGTAGTATTGGCAGTAATAATTTGTACAATTTGAATTCTGTCTCTGAAGGTGAGTCAATAAAGGTGCCATCAGGTATCTGGTCCCAGGAGTAATTCTAATAAACATGATGTCTCCAATAGCAGAGACTACGGGGAGGGGGTAGTGTTGTCCTTTATGGGTAGCTTACTGAGAAACGTGCAGCTTCTTCAATTCCTGCTTCACCTGCTTGTAATTTTAGAAATAAACAGTTCTATTACATTATATCTTAATAGAGACTAGCCAGTATACACACAGGATTAGTATTTCAAAATGAAATTTCAAAATTTTAAAAAGTTTGCTTTTTTTTAAGCACACATTGATTTCTTTCTTTTTTGTTTTTCTTTTTTAAATTTTATTTTATTTTACAATGCAATTCAGTTCTACATATCAGTCACGGATTCCCTTGTTCTCCCCGCTCCCACCCCTCTCCCCTTCCCCCCAGCCCACCCCTCATTCCCACCTCCTCCAGGGCAAAGTCTCCCCCGATGACTGAGATCAAACTGGTAGACTCAGTCCAGGCAAGCTTGTACAACCACTTTGGAAATCAATATGGCGCTTTCTTAGAAAATTGGGAATCAATCTCTCCCAAGATCCAGCTATACCACTCTTGGGCGTATACCCAAGAAATGCTCAATCATACCACAAGAGCACTTGCTCAGCTATGTTCATATCAGCATTGTTTGCAATAGCCCAAACCTGGAAAGTTTGCTTTTTAAATTATAGAAGGTGTTGGCAAGCATTCTCCTATCTACTCTCTCTAGCAATCTATGGGAGCATCTCCCCTGATCCTACCACCTTGCAAGCAGTAACCTGGACATCTTTAACTGGTTTGCCATTATCAGAGTGGAGAGGATGTAACTCATTTCACTTTGCATGTCTCTGATCCTAACTGTCCTCTCATTTTCCATATCTTTACTGGTGGGCTACATAATTTAACTGAGGTTTTGTGTCAAAATTTTTAGCGTATATTTCTGAGGTTCTCTTGACCTTTTCTCAATGAGCTGTGTTGACTGGCTGGAAATGAAACACATCAGTGCACCTGGCTTAGATGTTCCAAAACTCCCAACTCTTTTTTAATTACACCTCAGTTTTCTGCTATAGAAAAACTGGGTTAACTGACAAGCAGTTCTTTTATTTTTCCTTTTATTTTATTTTACTATACAATTCAGTTCTACATATCAGCCACGGATTCCCTTGTTCTCCCCCCTCCCGCCCCCTCCCTTTTCCCCCAACCCACCCCCCATTCCCACCACCTCCAGGGCAAAGCCTCCCCAGAGGACTGCGATCAACCTGGTAGACCCAGTTCAGGCAGGTCCAGTCCCCTCCTCCCAGACTGAGCCAAGCATCCCTGCATAAGCCCCAGGTTTCAAACAGCCAACTCATGCACTGAGCACAGGACCCAGCACCACTGCCTAGATGCCTCCCAAACAGATCAAGCCAATCAACTGTCTCACCTATTCAGAGGGTGTGATCCAGTTGGGGGCCCCTCAGCCTTTGGTTTATAGTTCATGTGTTTCCATTTGTTTGGCTATTTGTCCCTGTGCTTTATCCAACCTTGGTTTCAACAATTCTCACTCATATAAACCCTCCTTTTTCTCGCTAATTAGACTCTCGGAGCTCCACTTGGGCCTAGCCGTGGATCTCTGCATCCAGATTCCTCAGTCCTTGGATGGGGTTTCTGGCACGACTATTGGTGTGTTTGGCCATCCCATCACCAGAGTAGGTCAGTCCCAGCTGTCTTTCGACCATTGCCAGCAGTCTATTGTGGAGGTATCTTTGTGGATTTCTGTGGGCCTCTCTAGCACTTTGTTTCTTCCTTTTCTCATGTGGTCTTCATTTACCATGGTCTCCTATTCCTTTTTCTCCCTCTCTGTTCTTGATCCAGGTGGGATCTCCTGCTCTCACAGACTCTCTTTCCCTCAACCCTGGCCTTCATTACTCCTACTCATGTCCAGGCTGTTCATGTAGATCTCATCCATTTCTCTGTCATTGGGTGTTCCCTGTGTCTTTCTTGGGGTCCTGTGTTCCAGGTAGCCTCACTGGTGATGTGAGTAGCAGTCCAGTCATCCTTGTTCCACATCTAGTATCCTCCTATGAGTGAGTACATACTATATTTGTCTTTCTGAGTCTGGGTTACCTCATTCAGGATGATTTTTTCTAGATCCATCCATTTGTCTGCAAACCTCATGATGTCATTGTTTTTCTCTGCTGAGTAGTATTCCATTGTGTATATGTGCCACAATTTATTTATCCATTCTTCAGTTGAAGGCATCTAGGTTGTTTCCAGGTTTTGGTTATTATAAACAATGCTGATATGAACATAGCTGAGTAAGTGCTCTTGTGGTATGATTGAGCATTTCTTGGGTATATGCCCAAGAGTGGTATAGCTGGATCTTGGGGGAGATTGATTCCTAATTTTCTAAGAAAGCACCATATTGATTTTCAAAGATTGATTGTACAAGCTTGCATTCCCATCAGCAGTGGAGGAGAGTTCCCCTAGTTCCACATCCTCTCCAGCATAAAGTGTTTTCAGTGTTTTTGATCTTAGCCATTCTGACAGGCGTAAGGTGGTATATCAGAGTTGTTTTGATTTGCATTTCCCTGATAATTAGGGATGTTGAGCAATTCCTTAAATGTCTTTCAGCCACTTGAATTTCCTCTGTTGAGAATTCTCTGTTTAGATCTATAGCCCATTTCTTAATTGGACTGTTGGTTGTTTTGATGTCTAATTTCTTGAGTTCCTTATATATTCTGGATATCAATTCTCTGCTAGATGTGGGGTTGGTGAAGACCTTTTTCCATTCTGTAGGCTATCGCTTTGCCTTGTTGACCATATCCTTTGCTTTACAAAATCTTCTTAGTTTCAAGAGGTCCCATTGGTTGATTTTTTTCTCTCAGTGTCTCTGCTACTGGTGTTATATTTAGGAAGTGGTCTCCTATGCCAATGCGTTCAAGACTACTTCCAACTTTCTCTTCTAGCAGGTTCAGAGTAGCTGGATTTATGTTGAGGTCCTTGATCCACTTGGACTTAAGTTTTGTGCATGGTGACAGATATGGATCTATTTGCAGCCTTCTACACGTTGATATCCAGTTATGCCAGCACCATTTGTTGAAGATGCTTTCTTTTTTCCATTGTACACTTTTGGCTTCTTTGTCAAAAATTATATGTTCATAGGTGTGCAGGTTAATGTCAGGGTCTTCAATTCAATTCCATTGGTCCACATGTCAGTTTTTATGCTAATACCAAGCTGTTTTTATTGCTGTAGCTCTATAGGAGAGCTTGAAGTCAGGGATCGTGATGCCTCCAGATGTTGTTTTATTGTACAGGATACTTTTGGCTATCCTTGGTTTTTTGTTTTTCCATATGAAGTTGAGTATTATTCTTTGCAGGTATGTGAAGAATTGTGTTGGTATTTTGATGAGGATTGCATTGAATCTGTAGATTGCTTTTGGTAAAATTGCCATTTTTACTATCTTGGTCCTGCCTATTCATGAGCATGGGAGATCTTTCCATTTTCTGACATCTTCTTCAATTTCTTTTTTCAGGGACTTAAAGTTCTTGTCATATAGGTCGTTCACTTGCTTGGTTAGTGTTACCCCAAGGTATTTTATGTCATTTTTGGCTATTGTAAAGGGTGATGTATCTCTGATTTCCTTCTCAGCTTCTTTGTCCGACAAGCAGTTCTTATAGGAACATGAAAGCTCTGCACATTCTGACTTCAATCCTTGTCAATGTTTAGACAATTTTCAAAATGAAGAAAGGAGCCATCCTCTCATTCCACAGCTGGGGAACAGAAGCATTGAGAAAAGAGTGTCAGATTCAGGGTTGCCTAGGGAGTTGTATGGCAAGATGGAGCTATCTAAGCAATACTAGCTGAGCGGGCCTCATCTGCATCATTATAATAGATAGATCCTGTCTGCCACAGAGTCAAGTTGTAGTATTGAAATTAAATTACATCTGTTCTACTAAAGCTGTCTTTAAGATTTTATTTTTATTCATGTAATGTATCTCCATGTACATCTGGATGTGAGTTCCTCAGAAGTCAGAAGAGGGTGCCAGATCTCCTGGAGTTACAGATGGTTATGAACTGTTCAACAAGGGTGCTGGCACTGAACTCTGCTCCTCTGCAAGAGCAGCAAACACTCTTAACTGCTGAGCACTCTCCAGTCTCACCGCTGCATTGAAAACACAGATGGTATATGGTCATACTTGAATGCTTTTCTTAACAAAACTATTCATATCCATATATATATATTTCACAAACAGCCTTAAAGGAAGATGTGAAACAGTGGCAAAGGCACTTAGATCACCCGATACAGAACAGGAAAGCAGTCGAACAGAAACAAAGGCTCGTCTTAGCAGCTGTATTTTTTCAGCAGCCAAAGCCGAAGGTTGGACTGAAACGTCACCACACAACTTAAACAAAACCTGTACCGTGTCACCATTCTAAGCCAAACTGCTTTACACCCAAAGACATGAAGCAGGTTA
>NW_023504953.1:0-14663 GCF_004664715.2 Peromyscus leucopus | reverse complement strand
AACTGTCCCACAAGAGGGACAGTCTGTGGTGCAGCGGCCAGCGACCTTGACAGTGTTTTCTTAACACCAATTTTTCTGATTTTGTTTATTTATTTGTTTATTATTTGTACGCAATTGTCTTAACCACTGTAAATAACCCCCATCAAAGAAAACCTTCACAACAGCGCCGAAAGTAGTATCCCAGGTTCCGTGAGGGGTAGCCGGAGTTTTTTCGATTTGAATTTTTTATTTTGGTGAGTCGAGAGTCTTTGAAAAAGAAAAAAAAATAAAAAAAAATAAAAAAAAAAAAAAAAAAAAATAATATTAAAAATTGGGCTTGTGTGTTTTTTTCATTTTCATTTCCAATGCACCTATTCTCATGTATTATAAATGAAAAAAAGCAATTGCCTTGCAGCAGATCAGTCATCCAGAATTCACCTTGCCATTTTAGAAAAGACTATGCATACAATGATTAATAATTTTCTACATAGACAATCATGTTATATTCACACAAATGTTTTATGCAGTGATATTATTGCTCTTCTCTCTCTCTCTCTCTCTCTGTCTCTCTCTCTCGTCTCGTCTTCTTATCCTATACTTCTGTTTCTGTATTAGCTAAGTCTTTAAGTACAAGCTGAAAATGTGTGAAGAGAGGTGACTCTTAACTTCAAGACTTAATGAAAAATTTCTACTTTTTCACAATTCAGTATGATACTACCATTGGTATTTTGATACATTAATTAGTCTGACTCTGGAGGGTCTCTGTGACTAATTTCCTGTGACTGTTCATGATAAATGGCTGTGGGACACTCACAAATACTAACTCTTCATCAAAAACTGCCTCCATTATATATGTTTTTTATTTTAACCCTGTTACTATCATTAATACCATATGCTTTACATTGTTGGATGGGATTTACATGAATGGATAAATTCTACTTTTTCAGGAGGTGTTCTTTTCATTTTATAACACATACTCATGGCTAACAGCAGGATATCATCTAAAGAACTCACATTTAGTCAATGTTTTTTACATTGTTAACATTGTAAAATACTTAGCAAAGTCTCATGAATATGATGCCACAGATTACTTGCTCTTCAGGACTGTCTCTACAGGTTGCAGGAATGATATTTTTGTAGATTTTGCATCTGTGTTCATGGGAGGTTTTAGCCTATAATTTGTTTCTTCTAATTTCTTTTTCTTGATTTACAATTAGGTGATGCTGTCTTTACAGCATGGATTAGCTTACAAATTCCATTCTCTAGACCTAAATATCCAGTTAATTAGGTAGCCTGTACTCAATTTCTCTCTCTACATAAGCAGATCCTTTTTGCTTTTTGGTGTGTTATTGGTTTTTTTCAAGACAAGGTCACTCTGCAGAGTCATAACTGTCCTGTAACTCACTATGAAGACCTGGTTGTTCTTAATCTTACAGATATCCACCTTCCTCTGCCTCAGAAGTCTGAGTTTTAAAGAATGAGCCACCAGAACTAGCAGCTGAGCAGGCCCTAGGAGACTACACTTGTCCACCCCATCAATACACCACCTCACTCTGTCCTCATGGAAAATGTTACCTGGACCTGTCAGACATTCATCTGAATCTTGGAGGTCCATGGAGGGAGGAGATATGTCCTGGTCCAGAAACACGATACCTACAATAAATCTAGAAATTGATACTCTGATAGTTACTACACTGGAGGTCAACGGGAGACGTACAAGGAACTGGCGTGCTACATGACACCACCCAGCCTAAATGCTCAAAGGTCCCTTCTACTCTGTACACAGCACTAGTTTACAGGAAGTTATGCAACGTGGTTAGGATAACAGGTTGCTAATGGAAGCATGAGCAGAATCTATTGTCTCTGCCTCAGGGAAGAAATGGTTGTCCTATCTTCAACCACTACCAATACTCCCTAATAGTTCAGACACTTCTACATGAAGCTGTCGGGGAAGGAATGAGCAACACCAAAGTGAACCAGAAGAGAAAGGGCTGGTTGGATCCAGCAAAGATGCCCAGTATCTGTGAAATTATAGACCCTCCTCCTATACCTAAGTCAGCAAAATACTTTCTGGCATCAGATACAAGTGATCATGTCAGGAGTCCCACACTTTGCTTCCATGTGTTGTCCTCTGAGAGGGTAGCATCAGGTTCTGATGTCTCTTAGACTCATTAATCAGGAAGGGCCAACAGACATGACTAAAGTGTAATCTGATCAAAGCACATCCTCAGGTGAGGTTCCCTATTTCACAGGTGACTTTAGTCTACCTCAAGATGAAAAAACTAACCATTGCACTCTCCCACCCTGATTCTTATGCTCAGAAATTAGAATCTATATATGAATCCTCCATGCCACTGAACTAGTTGATTCTCACACTAACCCTGAAAGACAGGGCACTGCCTCACTGTACCCAAAGATATAAATACCATCTTGAGTTCAAAAGTCAGCAAATGATATTCTTGTACCTTACAGAGCAGCCAGATTATTTGATCACATGCGCATTAGTGCTGAGGGCATTGAGACATTATCTGCAGTGTGATATCAGGAAGTGTGGTCCAGATAGAAAAGTAACAGAGGGAAAAGAAACAGAGTCAGGAAGTGTGGAAGAAGAGATGGAGTAGGAGGGGCTTCCTGTGCCAGAAATGAGGAAGTCAGAAGGGTAAGGAAATTTCCAGTTAGAAATCACAAGGCCAGGCAAGGAGGGAAGTCGGCTTCCCCAGAGTCATCTAGGGCTTGCATAACTTTGGAAACCTGCTCTGTCACTATCTGTGATGGCCATGGTTAATGATGCAATCAATCTCAGGAGTGAAGAGCCTTGTTCAGCTTATCCATCCTTCCATTCTTGTTCTGATAATAACCACAAACAGTCACAATCTGAGCTGTTGTGATACTGACCCTGGGACATCAGCACAGCCCAAGTGCAGTGAAGACTCAAGACATCTGTCTATACTCTTGATTCATCCACCACTGTAGCACTCTGGGCCTCTGTACCCACTTCATCCTTTACAATATATACTTTATCCTTCTGCTCTGGTCCCTACCTTCTGCCATGCTGATAATATCCCAAAGGCTCTTCTTCCTCCAGTGTCACAGAATCCTTTCCTGTGAGCACAATCAGGAGAGCCAATCTATCCCCAGCAAACCTATTTTTCCCACACGGCAAATTCAGATCAGGACACAAGCTGCATCTAATACACACACACACACACACAACAGAGAGAGAGAGAGAGAGAGAGAGAGAGAGAGAGAGAGAGAGAGAGAGAAATGGAGAGAGAGTTAAGAAGATAGAGATAGGGAAGCGGAGGCTTGGAGAGGCCTACAGAGACATAAAATGAGAGAGAAAGAATGTGATAGAGAAGAAAGAGAAAGAGAGAGAGAAAGTAAGAAAGAAGAAGAGAAGGAAGAAGAGAAGAAAGGAAGAAAGAAGGAAGAAGGAAGAGAAGAGAAGAAAGAAAAAAAAAAAAAGAAAGAAAAAGAAAGAAAGAAAGAAAGAAAGAAAGAAAGAAAGAAAGAAAGAAAGAAAGAAAGAAAGAAAGAGGAAGTGTTTTGCTGAAGAATTTGAAGAATTCCTGGTATTCTGACTCTTACAATCCTTCTGCACCCTCTTCTGTCATGTTCCCTGGAACCTGGATGCAGGAGTTATGATGTAGAAGTATCTTATGTGGCTGTACTCCCCACAATTCATGGGTCTCTCCTCTTGTATCCAGTTGTGATTTTCTATGACAGCCTCCATTTACTGTAAAGACAGGCTTTCTTGATGAGGGTGTCTGAAATTGTGTGTATCTGAAATGATACACACAAACAACAAAAACAGACTGACTCAGCAGATTGTATTTATATATTTGTGCACACATATGTACACACATAAAATAATAATGATAGGCAAATAAAAAGAAGTTATACACTTGAGAGTGGGAGGCATGTGAGACTTTGGAGGAAGGGTGCCTGGGAGGGCTAGAGGGTAGGGATGGATGGAGGGGGAAAGTGATGTAATTCTATTTCCATTAAAAACATATTTTAAAAAGAACTCACCTTCCTCCACAGTGGACATTTCTTGCCTAAGGTGACCCTATGGTAACTGCATCAGAAGGGCTCCAGGAATTCATCACTAGACTATTGGAGAGGCTGACAGTCCGCTGTCTCTCTGATGGCCAGAGATGGAGAAACTGACAACCCCGTGTTCTCTGGACAAAAGCTTAGACTGGGTTCTCTCAGTGTGACTCTACTGGGCTCCATGAGCAGCTGGGGGCGAAAAAACAATATAATGCACAGAGCTGTATTGTTCTCTCTGCCCCCGTGAGCTGCTGGACATTCTATCGTAGAAGGTGAGTCCAGCAGGAATAGTCAGAAGTCTACACTTGACACAGGAGCCGCTGGAGGATTCCAGAAGGTGATAAGCATAGTAAGGATGGATTCCTGGAGGGAGAAAGTTGAAGAGCACAGTGATGGGAGTGGACAAGTATTAAGAGACAGAGAAACACAAGTCCTCAGAGGCTGGCATGGTGAGATTTCAGCTGAGAAAATGTAGGAAGCTATTTGAACACCCTTCTTCTCTCCCACACAGCTCTCTATACAGCCTTCTCTGTCGGTGCAGCCAGGCCTGATGGTGTCCTTAGGAGAAGACAGGAGCCTGCTCTTTCCATCATGAAGCTGGGTGGAAAATTTCTTCCTGTCTAGGGATAGATTAAAAATCCTGAACTAAATATTAGCAGGAAACACATCCTGGCAAGTGGATGTATTGATAGACATGATCAACATGAGCATACTCCAAAATTTGGGTTAAAAAGGTAAAACTTCAGACTCGTGTGTGTGAGTGCATGTGCATGTGTGACAGGATGTGGATGTGTGTGCTTCATTACAGGAATAAATAATGAGAAATGTGTTCCCTGTGAACTGAAGAATAATTTTATCAAAAGTCAATAACCAAGATCTGAACATACTTGGAAAAGGAAAAAAGTCACTCACTGCCCAAAAGAGCAAAACACTAGATACAGTGTGACATTAAAGAGAGTCAAACAAACACAGAGCCTGTACTCAAGATCCAACCACTCAAATTCTGCCCAATATTGAGATGGATTCAAGACAGAGACTCTCCTGCATTCCACCATGAGATGTTTGTGAAAAGCAACAGGAACTGTCCTCAGCTGGGCACACTCTGATGACACACAGGGTTAAAGACTCACCAGCAGAGTCTATCTGGCTATGTGGTCAGTAACTGTGGTCCATGTGGAGTGCTCTGGATGGAGGCCACAGGGTAAGGTTGGAGAAGAATCATGACCCTACATCCCGGGGAGTTCATATCCACCAGCAATCAAGATGCCTCTGCTGGAACTCTACATCTGACCATCTGTGTCAGAGAGGATGGATGAGATGCCATGTGTGGCTGTCAGTCATCTGAGGCAAGTTCACCACATGGAGCTCATCTCACCATGACAAGTGTGGATGTTCAGTTTCTCACAGGTCCATGGAAGAAACAAGGTCACACCAGGATGAATTTTAGATTTTGCCAGGGCAGGGGAACCACCTTCTGATGAACTGACTGACATTTGCTTCTCACAAGGCTTTTTTATTGTTATACAATTTACACCTTAGCAAGTCAATTTCCCATACCAAAACCTCTTATCTGAAGCTTCCCAAAGAAGACAAATGCCAAAGCAATTCTCAGGCCCAGGATGTCTCAGTTTTCTGATACCTACTACAACCAAGTCATGTATAGGTTTGAACCTTTCATGAAGAACTCAGATAAGATTTACATACTTCAAACAGAGGGTATCCAACACAAAAGATAACAATCACAAATGGCAGAGCAAAGTCCAGGTGCTAACACTTCAGATTACAAGCCAGATGCAAATGCTCTGCAGGAACTCCTGCTACACAACCAGGAGAGGGCAGCACCTCTCCTCACTGACAATGATGACTGGAGGTAGGTAAGAATGAGCTCACAACATTCAATGAAAACCTGACTGGTTCAAATGGGATGTCCCATCACTTCTTCTCAGGTTGGAAAAACAACTGCTTATAAAATCAACAGGAAAGAGACATTCTACCATGTAACATGCTGGACCTGACAACTCACAGGGGTGCAAAAGATTCGGATGCTAGAATAGGGATATCCCCTTAGAAATGAATGTAATGAAATACTTGGAACATATCCACAGTGTGGGAGCTTTATAGTAAATATATTGTCATTATTTCTTTGAAGAAAATTACATGCATAAAATGTATTTGATCATGTTCACCACATACTCTAAGGGACCTTTTTTTTCCTTTCATGGGACAGGGTCTGATATAGCCCAGGCCTACCCCAAATTCATTGCATAGTAAGAGTTTCCTTAAAATCTCTATACTCTTAGCTCTACTTCCTGAATGCTGAAGTCAAAGACTTGAGCCACAACATCATATTTATTCAGTACTGGGGAATCTGTGCTGATATATTGTGTCTCCCCAATATATTGTGCATCCTAACAAACTTACCTGGGGTTAGAGGACAGAACAGCCACTAGATAGTCATAGAGGTCAGAAAATAGTAGCACACACACACACACCTTTAATCCTATCACTTGGGAGGCAGATCTCTGTGGGTTCAAAGCCACACTGGAAACAGCCAGGCATGGTGACTCATGTCTTTAATCCCAGGAAGTAATAGCAGAAAGAAGAAAGGTATATAAAGCATGAGGACCAGGAACTAGAGCTGATTAAGCTTTTAGGCTTTTGAGAGCTGAGATTCATTCTGGATGAGGACTCAGAGACTTTCAGTCTGAGGAAACAGGATCAGCTGAGGAATTGGTGAGGTGAGGTTGGCTGTGGCCTGTTCTGCTTCTCTGATATCCCAACATTCATCCCAATACCCAGCTCCAGGTTTGTTTTTATTAATAAGACCTTTTAAGTTTCATCAGGGATCAAATACAGACATCTAAGAATGTCACATAAGTACTCTAACAACTGAGCATTTTTCTGTTGTAGTAAAGGACATACACAGACAGAATTACAAGATGGTAATTATTCATATTGACACTGATACAAAGAGGAAATTAAGTAAGCCTTTGGGGCTCAGAAACAAAAGAGGGAAATACTCAGTGAACTCTATCCCATTCTGTATGTGATAAACAGGACATGTATGTGCCCTGGATCCATTCTTTGAAGTGATACTAAGTTAGTGAATTTTCTTCATGTGACACATTCCTAGTATGGGATCATTACTGAAGAGGAGGTTGAAAAATTTTAAGACCCAGACATGGTGGATGATGACAATAAACTCCTTTCTGGACACTGCAGAACAGTTGGACACCTGAGCTCACAGTAGTTGTGATGACATCTACAAGTCCCATCTAAGCTCAATGCAGAATAAATCCAGTACAGGGATGGGAGATGGGCACAAAGTCTCACCCAGAGATGAAGAGCTATTGGCATCTGATACGTACTGGGAGAGGGAGACTCAGTTTTCTTTAATGGTGTCTACCCTGATAATATGACCAAGACTATGGGAAGCACAAATTGAGCTGCATGGGAGGAAGAGAACAGAAAGTTAGGTGTGTAAGGAAAGGCAGTGGATTTTTGACAACTAACAGGTCACAGAAGGAATCAAAAAGAAAACCAGGTCTGTGAGGAAGGAACCAGAAAGGGACGGTGAGGGACAAGGGAAGGGGAGGGCGGGCGGATTCTATCAAAACACAATACATACTGATAGGACATTTTCAAAAGATTAAAGTATTAAGCCCATGGCCAGGTTTGGTGGCTCATATCTCTAATACAAACACTTAGAAGCAGAGGCAGGAGGATTTCTGTGAGTTCCAGCCTGGCATGGTCTACACAACCAGCTCCAGGACAGTCAGGGCTCCACAGAGAGAGCCTGTTTCAAACAACAACAAAAATAATTAAACGTATAGGCATAAGAAAAAGATAGCATATTAAAAATTTAAAGCAAGATCAGAAATTTGGAATTACAGGGTAAAGAGGATATAGCTCAGGGGTGGTGTATGGCTCAAGAGAAGTAGAACACCGGAGGCCCTGCCATCAATCCCTAGCAATAAAAAAGGAAATCAAATATTTATGGTGCATTGTCTTTCTCTTCAACTCGGTGGCCAAATAGACACCAACAGGTCTTTGTCAAGGTCCTGAAGGGTGAGACTATCACCCTTGAGGTCCAGCCCAGAGAGCGATTCCATCAAGAATGGCAAGGCTGACACCCATAAGAAGGGAGGAATCCCACCTGAACAGCAGTGGCTGGTATTTGCCACCAGCCGATAAAAGGTAGCTGCACCCTGGCCAACAGCAAGGTCCACAAAAGTCCCACCCTTCCGCTGGTGCTGTGCCTGTGTGGTGGCATCAAAAAGCCACGCCTTTGCCAGTTTCTCCATAAACACAACTGTGACAAGGCCGTGCACTGCTGCCCACAAGTGCTGCCCACACCCGTAGCCCTGTGTGGTCATCTGCCTCAAGAACAAGGGTAGCTACACCAACAGCCTGCACTGTGTAGCATGAATCCTAATTGGTCTTAATAAAAACCTGGAGCCAGATATCAGGGTAAATGCTGAACTATCAGAGAGACCAAAGAGCAAGCCACAGCCACCACAGAGTTCTTACCTCTGCTGAATCCTCAAAAGGGCTGAGCTTCTGTCTTTATATTCCTCTCTCTGTACAGCCCTATCAGTTCCTCTATCTACCCCCAGCCCCAGTGCAGGAGTGCCTCCTGAGTACTGAGATCACAGCCATGAGAACCCACGTGCTGGGATTAAAGATGACTGCCACCTGTGCCTGGCCTCTGTGGTTAACTAGTGACTGGCTCTGCCATCTGATCTTGAGGCAAGCTTTATTTATTAGAGTACAAACAAAGTACCACCATATTTCTCCCAGACAGTCAAATGATGCTTGGATCTTGTTTGGCCCAAGTCACTCAGGACCCAGTGAATATTATTTCTTGCCTGGAGCAGAAGAACTAAGGAAAGTGATGATGCTAAGATTTGGCTATTGACATTGATCAGTGTATAAGTGCTCCTGCCAACTTCAGCCCTGACTTGGATCTACATTATGCAAAGAGATATATGCCTTCAACAGAAATCTGAAGTCTATGGGTGTGCTGTAGCACATGGGAATGTACACATATGAAGATAATAAATGTAATTTATTATTATTAAATTATTGCAATTTTAAAAATTAAGTTTTAATAAATAAACAAGTGTAATTTAAGGCTATAATGCAAAGTACACAAAACAAAAAGGAACAGTCAACCAAAATAGAGGTACACATTTATAACCCAGCATTGAGACTATGAGAAAGAGGATTATAAATTTTATTCCATGTGGATGTACACAGTGAGACCCTTCACAGAAACCCTTAAACATTTTAAATATGAGAAATGATCTCACATTTAAAAAAATCTAAAAAGGAATAAAGCAAACTGTAGCTAAATGTTTTCCTGTGTCTTGTAGAATATCTGGCAGTCTCCTCTGTGAAGTAGGAACCTGAAAGACCATCTCACCTTGCAAAGTTCAGTGGTCACCCTTCTATGTGCCCTGCATGTCCAGTCGATACAACATTTTGTTAAGCATTTGAAGCAAGAACAGTTTCTTGTCCAATGAGTGGGAGCAACGAAGGGCGAGGGTCGAGGGAAAGAGCGGGAGATCCCAGCTGGATCAAGAAGAGAGAGGGAGAACAAGGAATAGGAGACCATGGTAAATGAAGACCACATGAGAAAAGGAAAAAACAAAGTGCTAAAGAGGCCCACAGAAATCCACAAAGATACCCCCACAAAAGACTGCTGGCAATGGCCGAGAGACAGCCGGGACTGACCTACTCTGGTGATGGGATGGCCAAACACTCTAATAGTTGTGCCAGAAACCCCATCCAAGGACTGAGGAATCTGGATGCAGACATCCACGGCTAGGCCCCGTGTGGAGAGCTGGGAGTCTAATTAGTGAGAAAGAGGAGGTTTTATATGAGCGAGAATTGTTGAAACCAAGGTTGGATAAAGCACAGGGACAAATAACCAAATGAATGGAAACACATGAACTATGAACCAAAGGCTGAGGGGCCCCCAACTGGATCAGGCCCTCTGAATAGGTGAGAACAGTCGATTGGCTTGATCTGTTTGGGAGGCATCTAGCAGCGGTACCAGTCCTGGGCTCATTGCATGAGTTAGTTGTTTGAAACCTGGAACTTATGCAGGGACGCTTGGCTCAATCTAGGAGGAGGGGACTGGACCTTCCTGGATTGAGTCTATCAGGTCGATCTCAGTCCTTGGGGGAGGCCTTGCTGTGAAGGAGGTGGGAATGGGGGTGGGCTGGGAGGAAGGGAAGGGGGCAGGAATGGGTGGAACAAGGGAATCTGTGGCTGTTATGTAGAACTGAATAGTATTGTAAAATAAAATAAAATAGTTAAAAAAAGAAAAAATGAAAAAAAAACAAGGACAATGATAATCCATCTTAGTAGTGAGCAATGGCGACCTTTAAAACAACATCAAATTTTCATGGACAGCAAAACTAGTTGTATCATGAAAGAGTCTCTTCTGCACTATTCAGCTCTCTAGAATGCCTGCTCTGGAGTTTGTGGAGGTTGTCCCTTTTGTTCTCTTTTGTCTCTGAGTTTGTTTCACAATAGTTCTGTGAGCTAGCTAAAATTCTTTCAGCAAACTTTCCTATTAAAAGGAGCCAATGTTAGTTTCTGTTTGACACAACTAAAACTGGTAATAATGCTAAAAAAATAAATGGATCAAAAGATTGAATAAAAATGAATTAAAAATTCAACCAGTGAGAGAATTTATATAAAGCCCTTAAAAGAATGACAAAAAAATCGATTTGTGTTACTAGACTGTATAACATAGGAAGATAAGAGATCTGGAGTTAAGAACTTTCCCTGAACAATAGTTTCTGATTTTAATCACTCATGACAATATATATACAGGAGACAAGGTTACTCATCCTCGTCATCCAACAAATCCAAAATTCAATGTGATAATGTTTTTATGAAAATGCCAAATAAATAAATTACTGCTAATTTTAAATTTTAAGTTAGTGTTAGTTCATGGTAAAGAGCAAGTTATATAAGGGGAGGATGATAATATGTGAACAAATTTTTTTAAAAAAAGCTTTTACAATTTAAAATACACCAAACAGAACAAGAGAGCCAAATAGAATAAACACAATATTTTTTTTCTATGGAATAAAGCAATTCTGTTCAATTGAAAAAAAAAACAACAGTTTCTTGTCCAAATGTCTATTTTGCCAAGAAGAAGATAAACTCCACATGGAGTGTCTTTGACACCCGTCTTCCTCTTTGAAGTAAAATGGTGCTGCCAGGAACAGACGTGTCTCACTGTCCAGAAAGTCTATGTTTTTAAAACATTTTAAATGCCATATTCTGTAGGTCTTTGAAGTGTTTGAAGGTTATCTAACTAATTGAATTATATCTATGTATACCTAGAAAACTTAACATGACTATAAGTTTGACTGTCATAGAAGACTAATGATTAATCTGTATTACTTAATTATCCATTAAAATTTAAATGAGTTACATAAACATAATACCTTAAATGAGAGTAGAAATATATATATACATATATAATAACAAAATTAACTGTAAATTTGTATCAATAAACTAAAATCTATACCAATGTAAAACATCTTAAACAAGTTGTTCTTTAAAAATAGGTTCAACAATCCACCTTTTTACCCTATCATATCTATATCCTATATTCCATATTATATCCCCCTTTCTTCTTTTAGAAAGATATTGACTATGACCAATAACAACTTGTAACCAACAGCCTAAAGAAAGACAAACATCTGTAACCCATTATTTGGGAATGTGGGCATAGTGTTCTAGGTTACTTCCTGTATTCTTATGGGGACATAAAAAATTTTAGGATTATGGTCAAGTTCTGACTGGAGTATTCTATGAGGCTGTATTCTCTGAGCCAGTTGCCTTAGAGTTGTTTTTGGATATTGGATGATCTGGGCCATGGTGCTATTGGAGACCTTTCGGGGGTCTTAGCTGGTCAAACCACATTAGCCTGGAAGCAATCCACAGATTCTCATCTTCTGTGGAAACAAAAGCACAACTTTTTTTCCAAAGCAATGCATCCTTAGACATAGATTTTGAAATCAAGATATCTTTAAAATATACATATTGATTTAACTCAGCAGCTTTTACAATTAAATGTCTCTCTGCAGTTAAAAATCCCAAAGACAACATATTCCAGACTCTCTGTATGATATTCACTTTTTGTGGCTTAATTTTTATATTACCTTTACTGTTTCTTTAAAGACTTTATATAACTGTATATTTATTTTCTTCTCTCTTCCAAGCCTACGTACATTTTTACACACATTGTAAACCAAATAAAAGCTTACTCTCTCTGAATCTGTCTTATTGTGAATCTATTGCTTTAAACTGCAGAGTGACTAGGAATGAAATGGCAGCTTTGGGTCTATGCTTCCATCCAGCAGGGTGTAGGCCAGAAACCTGTTTTTAAAAAAAAATTTTTTAGTAGCAAAAGCTATATCCACTATGCACCATGCTGTACGGCTTGAAGAAACCCCTGTGTAAATTGGCAGGAATCTGCCATGCTATAGCTCCAGCCCACATCCTATGAACCCACCACAGATAGGGGTCACATCATTGTACCTAGGACCACCAAGAGCTGCATGCACTAGGAAGGTGTTCTTAGCTACATTTATAATCTTTTTTTAAGCTCTCTCAGATTTTAGGTGGAAACTCTTGCCACCACATGTGGGTGCCATTTGTAATGGAAAGTTTTCCTGTGCCCACTTGGCTCCTGTGGCCTTGCAGTTCCAGAGCCACTAAGACCCAAATGAACACAAAGTCTTATGTTAATTAGGAAGTGTATGGCCCAGTGGCTCAGGCACCTCACTAGCTATATCTTACATCTTAAATTAACCCATTTCTATAAATCCATACTTTGCCACATGGCTTGTGGCTTACCCGTATCTTTATATCTTGCTTCTCCTGTCCCTCCGGTCAGCAGCTGGCAGCGTCTCCTCTGTTCTGCCTTTCTCCTTCTTCCTCTCTAGTTAGAATGTCCTGCCTAGACTTATTCTGCCTCACCATTGGCCAACAGCTTTATTTATTAACCAAACAGAGAAGCACATATTCATAACATGAAGAATGGCATCTCCATAGGCAAATGCATATATAAATTTTTGTATTTCTTAAGTGTAATATTCAGACATGCCTGCTAATTCATCAGTTCCACTTGGCACTGACAAAGGTAAGGACAGACGAAATAGACAAAGAGTTGATTGCAGAGTCTACTTACCTTGGGGAAGTTAGAGCCTGGTGCCTGAGGAGGACACTTCCCCTTCCTGTGGGGCTGCTCCAGTACAACCATGTCATGGGGAGTGTCCAGCCTCCAGAGGCCACACCCTGTGTCTCCTGTCCCTCCAGACAGTCTCTGTAGCTCTGCCCATGAGCACAGCTGCAGCCTCCAGGAGGAGATGCCATGACCTTCACCTTCACAGCCCTGCTCCATCTGGGTGAGATGTGGGAGATGGGGAGGGGATACTGTGGTCTAGCAATGATGCTGCCCCATAGCCCAGCACTGGTCCATCAGGAAAATCCAGGGTATCAGTAGGTTCTGTAGAGGGAAGGACCTGCTCAAGCTTCAGGGACAAACCTCTCACAGGGAACTCTCTTCCAGGACTGACTCTGGGCCTGGGGACCTTAGTGCTTTCAGGTGAGTGAGTGTCTGCAGCTGTCCTGACCTTCACTTCTCATCATTCCTGCAGCCATGCCTGGGCAGTGAGGATGGAGAACAACACATATGTGCTGACCCTGGGGGTGGCTGGAGGGTTGGGGTTGGGAGCTGCAATCTGAGGCTGGCTGTCCTGGTTTCTAGTTGCTGTTTTCCTTGCAGGGGCCTTCCCTAAGCCTGTCCTCAGAGTACAGCCAGACTCAGTGGTCTACAAGCAGACTACAGTGACCTTCTTGTGTGATGGGACCACAGAAGGCAAAGCATACAGATTCTATAAAGGAGAATATTAAAAAACTAAGTCACACAGAGATTCCACAGAATCCTAAGAACAAAGTTGAATTCTCAGTCTCAAAAATAGACCACCAGCATGCAGGACAATATCAATGTCAGTATCATAATCGTAATGGATGGTCAGAGTACAGTGACTCCCTGGATATGGTGGTGATAGATAAGAGGACCCAACAGGGTCCACAGCCTAAAATTGACTGTCAAGAAGTGGGTCTGTTCACAGGGCTACCTCCACCTCACAGCCATAGAGGATAACGAAGCCTGATACATTTAACTGATTCCTGTTTCTCACGTAGGAGTCTACAGTAAACCCAGCCTGTCAGCCCATCCCAACCCTGAGGTAACTGAAGGAGGGAATGTCACCCTCCAGTGTGCCTCAAGGCAGGCACATCACTTGTTCATTCTGACTAAGGAAGGACCACAGAATCTCTCCTAGGACAAAGGACTCACAGTATAGCTACTATACTAAACAGTTCCATGCTCTGTTCCATGTGGGCCCTGTGACCTCCAGCCAAAGGTGGACATTCAGATGCTACAGCTTTAACAGGAACAGCCCACCGAGTTCCATGCCGGGTTTTTTGGGATTTATTGATTCTGCTCCTGTGTTTAGTGAACAGGAAGGCTAAAAATAACGAGCTGTTAATTCTTTAGCTGTAGAGGTAAGCAGAATTTTGGTCAGATCCTTGTG
>NW_023504952.1:0-54099 GCF_004664715.2 Peromyscus leucopus | reverse complement strand
TGGGACTAACAGAGAGGAGAAAAGAAAGAACAGGAAGGCGGAAGGAGACACTGCCAGCCGCTGCTGCCAGGACAAGCAGCATTGAAGATGCCGGTAAGCCACGAGCCACATGGCAAGGTATAGATTTATGGAAATGGATTAATTTAAGCTATAAGAACAGTTAGCAAGAAGCCTGCCACAGCCATACAGTTTGTAAGCAATATAAGTCTCTGTGTTTACTTGGTTGGGTCTGAGCGGCTGTGGGACTGGCAGGTGACAAAGATTTGTCCTGAGTGTGGGCAAGGCAGGAAAACTCTAGCTACATACAACCATCTGTAAAGATGAGATCTGGTGCCCTCTTCTGGTGTGCAGGCATGTATGCAAGCAGAACACTGTATACACAAATAAACACATAAATAAAATCTTTTTTAAAAAAATTGAGTTTGAGCCTCGTGGTTGTGGCACACGCCTTTAATCCCAGCACTCGTGAGGCAGAGCCAGGTGGATGATCTCTGTGAGTTTAAGGTCAGCCTGGTCTACAGAGCAAGATCCAGGACAGGCACCAAAACTACACAGAGAAACCCTATCATCGAAAAACAAAAAAAAACAAAAAAAAAAAAAAAAAAAAAAAACCAAAAACAAAAAGAGTTTGAAACACACATATCCTTGATTGTACGTGTTTATATGTATCCAGGTGGTGTTCTCTCCAGTACTATGACACAGCAAAGGTTTCCCATTAGGTGAGGCTCCATGATCTTGAACTTACCAGCTTTCAAAAGTGTAAGCCAAATAAATTGCTGTTCATTATAAACTTCCAAGTCCATAGCATTCAGATATGGCAGTGTAAGGCAAGATAAGCCAGAAAATTGGTACCAGGAGTGGGGTTGGTGATATAATGAATGCCTGAAAATGTGGAAGAAGCTCTGACACTGAGTGATGAGTAGAAATTAGAATAATTTAGTGGGAAAGACTTAAAAAAAAAAAAACAATCAAACAAACAAAAAAACTAGATTGCCATGAACTGAGTATTCAGGAAAATTATGGTGAGCCCTCTGGAGAACTGTGGGGAATATTCAGTCTTAGAGACTGAATGGTCCTGACCACTTTACTGTTGATCAATAAAGGCCATTCTGAAGACGTCTCAATTGAAATGAAGGACAATTTTTTGTAAACTAGTGGGAAGACCATCATCGATATTAGTTACTTTTCCTGTTGCTGTGATAAAATACCCAACAGAATTAACTAAAGGAAGATAGATTTTTTTTTTTTAATCACAGTTTGGTGGTTTACTCCTCTTTATCATTTTCATTCATTCATAAAGACACACACACACACACACACACACACACACACACACACACACACACACGATTTTGACCATATTCCCTGTTACCCTCTCCTACCACCTGCCGCCAAATTCTTTCTTCCCAACAAGTCCTCTCTAGTATTTTCATGCTTTTTTAAAAAATGTGCCCCGATCCTTTTAATAAGTTCTGCTTTCAGGAGCATAGGTGGGATGTTACTTATTTGAGAAGTTTATCAGTGTCTACACCATTGAGAATTACGACTCAAATGTCTACCTTTTGGTAGTTTAAATGAGAACGTCCATCATGGGCTCATCTAGTTGAATATTTGGACCTCGGTTATGGTGCTGTTTGGGGAGGTCTAGGAGATGCAGCCTTGCTGGAAGAAGTGTGTCACTGGGGGTGGGCTCTCTAGTTTCAAAGCCTCGTGTATTCCCCACCCCCTACCCCGCCCCACTTCATGCTTGTGGCTCAGGATGAGAGCCCAAAGCTTCCAGCTCCTGCTAAGCCTGATACTTGTTGCCACACTGTCTCGGCCATTTTGGACTCTCACCCTCTGGAATCGTAAGCACAAATGATTTTTCCTTCCATAAGTTGCCTTGGTCATGGTGTTTTATCACAACAATACAAAGCAGCCAATACACCCACCTCCCTCAACAAAAATTAACTGCTTATAAATCTTCAGGGAGAGATGGGGCCTTACCAGCCTTCCCCATTCATGGTGGAATGTTGGTGGGCTGCGTCTTTGTGCAGGTAACCACAGCTGCTGCAAATTCACGAGGGCAACAGCCATATAATATCCAGAAGACAACATTTCACAGTACTCCTCCCCATTTTTCAGCGCTCACATTCTTTCTTTCTGCCCTTGCTTTCTCCTCTTAAACTTTAACAAATGGTTACAAGTTGTTGTTAGGGATGGTGCTGATTTAGTAAATTAATGGTTGCAAATTCTCCTCCAATAGCCGTGGACATCACTAGCACTGACTAGTTAGCCAGGTTTCCACTGCCAGGCATCGTATCTCTCTTGTTAAGCAGGTCTTAACTCCAGTTAGAGAGAGCAGCTGGCTACCACCGAGGTATATATGTGCCAGCCACTCCTGTGCATGCTGGCCATTGATGTGGTTCATAGGTGGCAGAGCTGAGTGGGACTCTTAGTTGCCTTCCTCCTTTGGAAGCTTCCATGGCACCTTCAGGGAGGAAGCATTCAGGTTATTTCTAGAAAACCAAGGTTTAACGGAGCCACTAGGATGTTTGAGATGCCAGGACCATGGGATGTCTGCTAGGAAGGATGTTGGAGATGCCAGGACCATGGGATGTCTGCTGGGAAAATTGAAAGCACAAAGTGGAACTAGTCCTAGAGAAAGGATATATGTGCTGCAGGCAGTATTGCTGGAGGGGCAGGGCTACCCAAGCCTTGTGGAGTCCAGACACTTCTGTCACTAACCCAGAGGCTGGACACATTGCTGCAGAATTTGTTTTTTTTTCTTTTTTCCCTGCTGGGTTTCAATCTTACTTTGGTCTGATCGTTTCTTGCAATGGCCTATTCCTCGCTTTTGGAGTGGGAACATTTAGTCTGTATCATTGTATGTTGGAAGTATGTAACTTGGTTTTTGATGTTATAAAAGTTCACAGTTAAGACAGAGCCTGGGTCTCAAAAGAGATTACACCAAAGCTTTTGAACAGTTTAGGAACTGTTAAAGACTATGGGGACTCTTGAAGTTGGAATGACTGTTCCTTGCATTATGTCATGAGCGTATGGTTACAAGAAGTAGAAGATTATGGCTTACCAGTTTGGGTGCCACATTGAGTTATTATGGTTAATATTGATGCTCAACTTGCCAGGATCTAGAATCACTGGGAGACAAGCCTCTGGGCCTGCTTGTGAAGGATTACCTAGATTAGGTTAATTGAGGTGGAAAGCCTCACACTATTGGAGCCAGGGATGACTTTGAACTTCTGATTCTATGGTTGATATATTGTGCACCCCAAACTTATGGGGGGGCAGGTCAGAGAACAGAACAGCCACTATATTAAACCTAGAGGTGAGGCAGTGGTAACACACACCTTAAATTCTAGCATTCCGGAGGCAGAGATCCATCCAAATCTCTGGGAGTTCAAGGCCACACTGTAAACAGAGCCAGGCATGATGACACACACCTTTAATCCCAACATTTGAGATCTTATGTCTTTCTTGGGAAAGACACACACCTTTAATCTGAGGAAGTGATGGCAGGAAATAGAAAGGTATATAGGGCATGAAAACCAGGAACTAGAGGCTCTTTTAAACTTTTAGGCTTTTAAGCTTTTAGGCTTTTAGCAGCAGGTCAGCTGAAATCCATCCGGATGAAGACTCAGAGGCTTCCAGTCTGAGGAAACAGGATCGGCTGAGAAGTTGGCAAGGTGAGGTTAGCTGTGGCTTATTCTGCTTCTCTGATTTTTCAGAATTCACCCCAATAGCTGGCTCTGAGTTGTTTTATTAATAAGACCATTTAAGATTCATGTTACAGATCCTCCTGCCTCCACTTTCTTAGTGCTGAGATTGCAAATGTGCACTGCCATTCAGGGTTCATGCGGGGCTTCTGATTCAACCCAGGGCACTGTGCATGCTAAGAAAGCTCTCTACCCACTGAGCTACACTTCCACCCTCATGTTGCTATTCTTTTTTTTTTTTTTTTGAGACAGGGTTTCTCTGAGAGCCTGTCCTGGATCTCACTCTGCAGACCAGGATGGCCTTGAACTCACAGAGATCTGCCTGGTTCTGCCTCCCGAGTGCTGGGATTAAAGGTGTGCGCCACCACCACCGCCCGGGCTCCCCAGGATTCTTAAGGACAAAGCCATGCACAAATGTAAATCTCTGTAAATCTCTTGCAGCTTCGACCTGTGTAGTTCTTAGAATGAGATCCACGTACAGCTGAGAGCCAAGCTCCACCCAACATGACGTCACTTGATAGCGTGGTGGTCCTTAGCAGCCTTTCCACTTTCATAATAAGGAACTTGACTTCCTAACAACCAACTTTATAAGAGACAAATGGTGAATCAGAACACTAGAAACCACGGATAGTGCAGCGCATATTTTTCTAGTAACCAGAACATTTTCAAAATTGTCCTCTACCATGTCAAAAAGATTTGTTGTCAGCCAGACATGGTGGTACACGCCTTTAGTCCCAGCACTCAGGAAACAGAGGCACGCGGATCTCTGAGTTCAAGGTCAGCCTGGTCTACAAAGCAAGTTCCAGGACAGCCAGGGCTACTCAGATAAACCCTGTCTCAAAAAGCAAAAACAAACAACAACAACAAAAGACTTCTATCTAAGATTTCCAAGGTTCTGCTTTTATTTGTTTTCTACTAAAAGCAAAGGTTACGTACATGATTTACATTTGTGTAGCTAAGGGTAGTTCCATTCACGATTTCCCAGAGAAGAAACAGCTCACAGATGACTTGAAAGGAAATTTTTTTTTTTTAAGTTCCCCAGTTCAGCTAACCCTCCCTCCAAGTTTTGTTCATTGCATCACAGGTGTCCAGGTGTGTAAGAATCCCGACAACACTCAGAGAGACAAACCAACAGGAAAGGGGCAGAATGACTGGGAGGTGAGCGGCAGATACACAGACAGATGTCAGTATATGACTTATTGGGGACTTGGCTTATAGAATCATGGAAGCGGAAACCAGCAGCCAGCTGAAGAACCTGGGATGTCTGTAGTGTCCTAGCTCAGGTCCAAAGGCCAAAACACCAGGGGAGAAACAGCCTAGTGTTTCAGAGTTCCTACTGCTCCTCCAGCTCTCAGTACCCAAGTCAGGTGACTCAATCACCTGTAACGCCAGCTCAAAAAATGGTCCAGCGCCCTCTTCTGGACTGCACAGCATCTGTACCCATGTGTCATGCCACACAGAAACAGGCACATAATTTAAAGTAAAAATATATCTTTAACACAAAAAGGACAAGGGAAGCTTGGGAAGTGTGAAATTCTCAGACTGAAAGCAAAAGGCTGAGACCCCGTGGGAGTCCTGAGATACCAAGGCCAGGCACATAGAGGCCAGTGTCAACGGACAGGAGCCGTAGACCTCAGAGATCACTAGGTCCACACATTTAAATTTTGTCTGGTTTTTGTTCTCACTGTCTTCTTGGCCAATTGGATGGTACCACACACATTCAGGGAGGGTTTTCTCACCCACTCTACTGAGCATCACACCTTCTCTGGACATACCTTCACAGGAACACTCAAAAACAAGTCTTCTCTGAGTTTCTTAGTTACTTCTCTAGACACATGGCCAAGGTAACTTATAGAAGAGTTTACTTGGTTCACAGTTGACCATCATGGATGGAGTAAGACAACAGGCAGGCAAGAAGGCTCTGCAGCAGCAGCTGAGAGCTCACGTCTTGAGACACAAGCATGAGGCAGGGAGAAAGACACTGGAATGGCATGGGCTTTTGAAACCCCAAAGCCCCCAGTGACACACCTCCTCCTCCAACAAGGCCACACCTCCTAATCCTTCCCTAACAGTTCCACCACCAATTGGGGATCAAGCTTTCAAACATATGAGCCTAGGCGGGCCGTTCTCATTCCAGCCACCACACCCAGTTTCTAGGTATTCTTAAGCACCTAAGATTAACCATAGCAGAGGTGACAAGACTGGAAGCTGCAGACTGAGCTTCCCTAAGCTCAGAGACCTCCCTGTGCCCATCTTACTTGGCAGTGAGCCAGGACCACTGGGCTCACCTACAGAAAGCTTAGCTAAAGCTCTGGGCCTTAGAGTCAGATCACAGGGAAGATCTGGATTACAGGAAGGCACGAAGGCTCCCTTGCTTCTAAAGAGTTTATGTGAAGGCTAGTAAGATTGGGTCATGTAGTACAATGACCTGATCCACAGTAAGCATGCACTTGGCAAGTTGCTTAACTCCCATAAACACCAAAGTTTTCCCTGATGACTTGGCTGTAACAGTCTTCCCAGTGGTTTGCTCTGGAAAGAAAGAGCGCACAGTCACAACACACAGTATTCTCTCTACTCACTGCCTCTCTCCTTGGCCAGCCAACTTTTACAGTACACAAAACCCTGACACATCTTTGTACAGAGTAATTTAATAAAAATAAGCAGAGAGCTTGCAGAATCGATTAGCCAGTAAAAGTCCTCACTGCACACGCAGAGGATATGAATTTGATCACCATTGCTGGGTATGATGGCTAATCCCAGTGGTTGAAAGGTGGAGGGAGACAGGGGCATCCTGAGGTCGCCAGCCAGCTAGCCTAACCAAATCAGGGAGCCTCGGGTCTCAGTGGAGATGCTGTCTCAAAAAACAACGTTGATGGTTCTAGAGAACAGCTTGCATGGTTGACCTTTGCCCTCTACACACACACACACACACACAGAGTATGTATGTGTGCACACACAAAACACGAGCAAAGTAAAATTTAGACCATGAATCTAGGACGAACAAATGTGTAATACTGGATACAGCTGTACTGTATCCTTTTAAGAAAACCCTGATCCACATGTATGGCAGCACACGAGCACCTTCAGTATACGGCAGGCAGCAGGGCACTGAGCAATCCTGCGTCAGAGAAGAAAGTCTGAGGGAAGAGCTGGACTTTTATAAACTGAGCCACTTCACCATCAAACTTCCTAACAAATCCTGACTCACCTTCTACCTTAAATTGTGTGTGTTTGCTGGGGTGTTCATGGGTGTGAGGGCACACTCACCCGTGCGTGAGTATGTGGAGAGCAGAGGTCCACATTGGTGTCTTTTCTATCATTTCCATGTATTTTGAGACAGGGTTTTTCACTGAGCCTGGGATGGCTTTCATCTGGACTGGCTGGCTAGCAAGCCCTGAGGATCGCCTGGCTCTGCCTCCTTCACCACCCCGCCCTGTCCTGGGATTACAGGAACCTAACGGTTACACCTGGCTTTTAGCATTCCAAGGATCCAAACTCAGGTCTTCCAGCTTGTGCAGCAAGCATCTTAGCCAGTGAGCTATCTCCGCAGCCCACCTTAAATATTTTCCAAAATCTCAGTCTCGGCTTGGCCCTTTGATACACTCTTCACATGGGGAGGTTGTGCTGATGTTCGCAGTGCGCAGCTAAGTCTCATACTATACTTCCATGGGCAGCTGAATTACTGGTTTCTTAAAACTCTAGTCTACATTTTTTTTTCATGAGGGGGTCAGGTATTGGAGACAGGGTCTCTCTAAATAGTCCTGGCTGTCTTGGAACTCAATATGTAAACCAGCTGGCCTGGGACTCACAGAGATCACCTGCCCTGCCTCCCAAGTGCTGGGTTAAAGTGTGCGTCACCACACTTGGCTTCCAAATCCTTCAGTTCTTCCTCAGCTGCTGCTTACATGGAACCATTCATTTGTGCCACCTCATTATTTGCAATGGAGTATAAGGTTTTAATTATTTGTTTAAAATGGCCGTCAGGGGCAGGGGAGATATCTTAGCAGGTAAAGGTGTCTGCTACCAAGCCTGAGTTCAATCTTCAGGATTCACATGGTGGGAACAGAAAATTGTCTTCTGACCTCCACATGCATGTCCGTGTACACACACACACACACACACACACACACACACACACACACACACACACACACACGGGGAAGGGGGTAGTGCACACACACACTAAATAAACATAATAAAAAGTTAAAATGGGGGTTGGGATTTAGTTCAGTGGTAGAGCAAGCGCAAGCCTGGTTCGGTCCTCAGCTCCAAAAAAAAAAAAAAAAAAAAAAAAAAAAAAAAGTTAAAAGGGTACCAAATATGTTGGGAGCACAAAGCCTTGTGTCCACAGAGTACTAGGGAACAGGAATGGTAAACACACAGGGCCTCTCCTTAATGAAGGAAATCCCTGTTTTCCAGCTCAGAAGGCTGGGAGTGGATTTTAATGACCTGGTGACCTTTTTGCTCTCTGTGGAAACAGACCTCATCCACCTTTTGCTACAGAGGCAGCCTCACCCAAATCCTCAGAATGGTTATCCCAGACTCTTCCTTCGGCTTACTTCCTGACTGACACCTGCCGGACCCCCTCCAGGAGCCATTTGTCGGAGATGCTAATGATGTAAGAAAAGTATCCCACAGGTTTGAGGCACTGGCTGAAAGGGTTGTAGAGGACAAGGCCACACCCCGTGAGAGCCACCACCCAGATTTCCCTCAGATGCTCTTATCCTTCCTGTCTGTCATCGAGATAGAGAGCTTTGGGGCAGGAGATAAGGAAGGGCGGGCGCAGTGCACCTTTCTGTACCAGGAGGAAGACAATGCTTCTTCTGACCTGCTTCAGTCATTGGGCTCTGAGCGGGAGACTATGCACCATGGTCGTGGGCTGAGACTTCAGCGGTGGCTGCTGTTTGGGAGCCAGAGAAACTTCTCTAACAGGCCATTTCAGTTTACATGAATCTTTGTTTCCCGTATCTACACACTTTCTGCAAAGATGAGTCCATCGCCAGACCAGGAGCCATGTTCTGCCTCCTTTTCCCTGCAGAGGCTATGTATCCAGAATACCACCACAGTCTGAGCACGGCCGGTGTGGTATAACATTTTCAAGCACCAGAGTTATTCATTCATTTTAATTCTGCCTTCTTTGCTGTGTATTTAACAAAGAACCTAGAGATAGACAAAAATCAGTCGCCTTAAACCTTTTTTAAAGTTATTGTCTGTCTTGAGGATAAATAGAGGAGTGTAACTAAACATTATTTAGTTATGTTTTCTCTCTCTAGGGGAAATACTGAGAAGAGCAGTTAGGCTGAGCAGACACTAAGTATTGGACCCTTCCACAACTGCTGAGTGGAAGTCATTCAATGTAGCACTTGGAAGATGAGGCAGGAGATATTACCTTGCGTTCAAGGCCAGCCTAAGCTACATAGTGAGTTTCTAGAGAACTGGGCTACAGAGTGAGATGTGCCCCAACCTCTCCCACCGTTAGTATTGACCCGCCCTTGGGCCGCCGAGTCCTGACGTAAGGAAAAAAAACCCTCCTTTCTTCTCTTTCTCTTTCCATTCCACAAGGTGTGCAACTCCGACCCCTCTCCTCCCCGCTCCCTCTTTCCCTACATATCTATCTCTTCATCTCTCCGTTATAATGAACGTATTTCCACGTGGACACAGTGCCTGGGTATGAGTGACTGTCCACGCCGTAGCCCGCCTTGCATCTGCCGGGCATGTTTTCCTCCAGCATGGGATACCCTGGCCGGCCTGCTGGGTGCCTCCTGGTGCAGTATCGTAACACACCCCGGCCCCATGCATCCCACCCACCCCACCCACCCCTGACAAACAAACAAAAAAAAGCAAGGCTGAGGACATGGCCTAGCAGGCAAAAACGGTTGCTGTACAAGTTGACCACTGAATTCTGTCCAGAACCCATCCTGGAAAAAAGAACCAAAAGTTGTCCCGGAGTTCACAGGAGCAGGCAAGCAGGCCTAGACCCCAGGAGGGAGCACCTGGCTTCCTTAACTGCAGGTCCAGGGCCTGTCTACCTCAGTATGTGACTATTGTTCTGCTACTATTCAAGAGAAAAAAATGAAAAAAAAAAAAAACGCTTTAAGAACTGTAGCTTAGCTCTGAGAGATGGCCTTGGTTAAGAGCATTTGGTCACAGCACCCTCATGGCAGCTCACAACTATCCATAACTCCGGTTAACTTTTAAATAGGAGTTAAGCTAAATTTAAAAAATCAGATTTAGGGCCGGGCGGTGTGGCACATGCCTTTAATCCCAGCACTCGGGAGGCAGAGCCAGGTGGATTTCTGTGAGTTCGAGGCCAGCCTGGCTACCAAGTGAGTTCCAGGAAAGACACAAAGCTACACAGGGAAACCCTGTCTCGAAAAACCAAAAAAAAAAAAAAAAAAAAAATTAACTTAAGACTTTGTGACATTAAAAAAAAATCTTTTTGAGCTAAACAGAGAATTCACAAAACAAGATTCACAAATGGCTGAAAGACATTTAAAGAAATGCTCAACATCCTTAATCATCAGAGAAATGCAAATCAAAACACTCTGAGATACCACCTTAAACTGTCAGAATGGCTACGATCAAAAAAACACCAATGACAGTCAATGTTGGAGAGGATGTGGAGCAAAGGGAACACTCCTCCACTGTTGGTGGGAATGTAAACTTGTACAACCACTGTGGAAATCAGTATGGCGGTTTCTCAGAAAATTAGGAATCGAACTACCTCAAGACCCAGCCATCCCACTCTTGGGCATATACCCAAGGAATGCTGATTCATACCATAAAGATACATGCTCAGCTATGTTCATAGCAGCACTATTTGTAATAGCCAGAACCTGGAAACAACCTAGATGCCCGTCAACGGAAGAAATGGATGAAAAAATGTGGTACATATAACATATGGTACATATACACAATGGAGTACTACTCAGCAGAGAAAAAACATTGAAATTTGCAGGCAAATGGATGGAAATAGAAAAAATCATCCTGAGTGAGGTAACCCAAACCCAGAAAGACAGTCATGGTATGTACTTACTCATAAGTGGATTCTAGATATAAAATAAAAGAACAATCAGACCACAACCCAATAGAACCATAGAGGCTATATATATATAACATGGAGGTCCCTAGGATGACTGTGGCTTATAATAAATTTCGGATTTACTCAATTATTGAAAAAAAAATAGCCAAACGAATGGAAACACATGAACTATGAACCAAAGGCTGAGGGGCCCCCAGCTGGATCAGGCCCTCTGAATAGGTGAGACAGTTGATTGGCTTGATCAGTTTGGGAGGCAACTAGGCAGTGGGACCGTCCTGTGCTCATTGCATGAGTTGGCTGTTTGAAACCTGGGCTTATGCAGGGATGCTTGGCTATGTCTGGGAGGAGGGGACTGGACCTGCCTGGACTGAGTCTACCAGGTTGATCGCAGTCCTCGGGGGGGGGGGGGAGATTTGCCCTGGAGGAGGTGGGAATGGGGGGTGGGCTGGGGGAAGAGGGGTGGGCTGAGGGGAAGGGGTGGGCTGGGGGAAGGGGAAGGGGTGGGAGGGGAGAACAGGGGAACCCGTGGCTGATATGTAGAATGAATGGTATTTTAAAATAAAAGGAAAAATAAATAAATAAAAGGAGAGACAAAAACAAACAAACAAAAAAAAATCTTTTCATATTTTCCTGCCTGGTGGAAGGTCACAGAGACTTTTCTGTAAGCCATAACAATGCAAGCTCCTTAGCCTTTGGAGATAAAGATGCTTAACGTTAGAAAGAACTTAAGGTTGTCAGGGTTGAACTTTTTTATTATTTTTCAACAGTGTACATTTGGATCGAGTGAGGAAAAGACAGTTCAGAGTCTCACCAGATCTGTTTATGTGTCAGATTGTGGGGCTGAGTGCGCGGGTTTGTACATGAGTGGGCTTTATGGAACCTGCCGCTCCTTATGAGGGAAAGTCCTCATGGAGCAACTTGTATACAAAAGAGAAAAGCAAACAAAAAACCACCGAAGTCCAGTAAATATAGTATGGGGACAAGAGTAACCAAAGGTGCAGGGACACACTGAACCCCAAGCTGGGAATCGAGGGTTTCTCAGGAGCAAAGGTGAGGTGAACTCCACTGCATGGACTCTCTGGTCTTACTTCTGAGCCACCGGCATCTGTATACATTCAGTACACTGAAGGTGTTCACTAAATGTGCTAAGCAAATGGATGGATGATGGATGGATGGATGGATGGATAGACAGACAATCTAGGTCAACAGGTGCCCCGCTTCAACAGACGCCAGTGATATGACACCCTTTCTTAGCAACTTAAGCATTTGACAGTGGTTACTTGTCTTCAGGACCAGAGACTTAAAAATATTTACGCAAACCACTGAACCAGCGAGTCAGACCTATTACACGCCTATGTCTTGCTAGACTGAGCATTTGGTGATCTCGGCCCATTGTGGAATTAGAACGACTTTACTTAAATAGGAGAAATGTGTGGCTTTTCTGGGAAAAGATGAAATTAACCTCTGCTTCCCAAACTGCGAAGGCACCAACAATGAAGAAAATGACTCATTCACACTGGTGAAAACACCATTTACCATTTACTAAGGAGCGGTAAAACCACAACCCATAGCTGCCTTGCCCTCAAATTCACCAACCCCCACCAGCCCCACCAACCCCCACCAAACCCCACCAAGCTGCAGTGTTGGTAGTTCCAAGTCCACAAGGAAGCTAAGGTGAAGCCTGGGTTCAGAGCGCTGCCTCACCCAGCAGAGGTGACTACAGACTCCCCATGGATAAAAGCATCTGGGAAGGTGGGCTGGCTAGTTTTATATCTACTTGACACAAGCTGGAGTCATCCGAGAGGAGAGAACCCAATTGAGAAAATGCCTCCATAAGAGCAGGTTGTAGACAGACAAGCCTGCAGGGCATTTTCTTAATTAACGATTGATGGGGCTTCCCTCAGTTGGCTGTGATTCAGGAGGTGTAAGCCAAATAAACCCTTTCCTCTCCAAATGGCTGTTGGTCATGGTGTTTCGCCACAGCAATAGTAACCCTGAGCAGAAGGTTTATGTGCACTCCATGCCCTCACCAGTGATTCCGTTGGTCTTAGCAAAATACTACCCTACTTTCAAGGACGGCTGATTTTGTTGCAGCCAGACACATGGAACAGCTCAGTGGCAGCCTGCTGCCAGATACACCCTAAGTAGGATTCAGAATACTATTCTCACTACAAGAAAGAATTTGCATTTGTTTCTTTTTCAATCTTGTGTCGAGTAAGTGTGCAGGTGTGCAAATGAGGGCATGTGTGCAC
Organism: Peromyscus leucopus; assembly: GCF_004664715.2. Classification (NCBI taxonomy): domain Eukaryota; kingdom Metazoa; phylum Chordata; class Mammalia; order Rodentia; family Cricetidae; genus Peromyscus; species Peromyscus leucopus. Next base: position 41,092 of record NW_023504952.1, on the reverse strand, counting down.
CACAGCACACATGGGGGGGGCGGAGAACAACCTTGGTAATAGTCCTTACTTTCAATCTCTTGTCATTCACTGCTGTGTATGTTAGGCTAGCTGGCTGGTGAACTTCCCGGAATCTCCTGCCTCTGATTCTGTGTCACCATAGAAGCATCAGAATTAATGGTGTGTCCTACATGTTCAGCTTCACATGGTTCTGGGGATTCAGACTCAGTTCTTCACATTTGCACAGTGTTTTACCCACAGTGCCCTTTAAAAAATCTTTGCATGCCGGGCGGTGGTGACACACGCCTTTAATCCCAGCACTTGGGAGGCAGAGCCAGGCAGATCTCTGTGAGTTCGAGGCCACCCTGGTCTACAGAGAGAGATCCAGGACAGGCACCAAAACAACACAAAGAAACCCTATCCCAAAAAAATAAAAATAAAAATCTTTGTGTGTGTGTGTGTCTGTGTGTCCCATGTATTATTGTGTATGTGTGATATGTATATGTGCACGATGTGATGTGTATATGTACATGATGTGTATCTAATTCATGTATGTGTGATTAATGCGAATATGTGCATGTATGTGAAATCTGAATCTTTTCATATACCCGTGATGGTTATTATCAGTAAAGTTCTGGCACAGGAGACTGTTCAGAAGGGAATGATTAAAAGGTTATTGGTGGACACTTCAGAAATTTCTACATCCCTTTAGTTAATCAAGAAGTATTCGGCTGGATGGTGGTGGTGGTGGTGGCTGCGGCGGCGGCGGCGGTGGCGGCAGTGGCAGCGGTGGCTCGTACCTTTAATCCCAACACTCGGGAGGCAGAGGCAAGCGGATCTCTGTGAGTTCGAGGCCAGCCTGGTCTACAAAGTGAGTTCCAGGACAGGCTCCAAAGCTACACAGAGAAACTCTGTCTCAGAAAAAAAAAAAAAAGTATTCGTTCAGATGCTCGATGCTAAAGGAACTCTTGCTGCTTGTGTGTTTTAAATCCATCCTTTAAAGTATGCTGGCTTTACTAAGATACAGCTCAAATATTTAAAAATTTGCCTCTATATGTGCAACCATTTGTTACAAAGGAAACTGGGTTCCCTTCTGAGACTGTTAGTTTCATTAACAAAAGAAAGGGGCTGGAGGGATGGCTCAGTGGTTAAGAGCACTGGCTATTCTTCCAGAGGACCTGAGTTCAATTCCCAGTACCCACAAGGTGGCTCATGACCATCTGATTCCAGTTCTAGGGGCCTGATGCCCCCTCTTCTGGCCTCCACCTGCACCAGGCATGCCCGAGGTACACAGACAAAAGCCTCAAATATGTGGAATTAAAATGTCATTTGAAGACAGGAGACAGAAAGCTCGGGACAATTGTTTTAGAACTTCAGCAAAAAAAATAACACGGCAGGCAATGGAAGAGGAAGAGAAAACACAATGCCACTTGGGATGGAGGCTGACAAGCAGCCAGGTGCTGGAAGAAGAGATCGGAGACTTCAGAGAAAAGTGTGAAAAAGCACAGGGCCTTGGGGAAGCATGCCTGATTAACGGAAGAAAAATTCACACTTTTCTGTGTATTTGGCCTTGAGGCGGATACTGAGAAGCAGCTCCAAGAGACTGTCCTGAAAAGGGGGCTTCTGGGAAGGAAAAGTGTGTCATCTCAATAGGAGATACAAAATATTGTATAGGAGAGACAAAATACACGGGTCTATTCACCCAGACAGGGAGCCCACAACAGACCAAAGTACAGACAACTCCCAAGTCCCCCTTGGTGAACTATGGAGTTTTATTGGGGTTACTTACAGGAGCATGGGTGAGTGGTTACTTGTAAGAGCGGAAATGATTCAAAGACAGCTGCTTCACCAAAGCCCACCCCGACACAGTGACAGCTCACAGAGCTGGGAACCCGGAGCACACTGCACAGCCTGCAGGCAGCTCAGCTGGTTGGAGAGCGTCCTTTCCAGGTGACTAAGTTGGGCTAAACCTCTTCCAGGCGGCTTGGCTGGCTTCTGCTTCTTCTAGGACACCGGTTTGGTCTCAGAGTCGTCTTTGCGGCTTGACTCTGCTCTTCTGAGAGGGACTCTCGGATTTTACTGCTTCCCCTGGCAGAGAGGGTCCTAGTCACTCTGGTGGGTTTGGGGGGGGGGGCACTTCGTGCAAGATGGAGTGTTTAATTTCTTAGGAAATGTACACAACACAGAGATAATTATTCCTCCTGTCTCTTTGGGCAGCTTAGAATGCCAGCTCTCTACCCAGGTCTATGATAATTTAATTTTTTTTTTTTTGTTTTTTGTTTTTTGTTTTTCGAGACAGGGTTTCTCTGTGTAGCTTTGCGCCTTTCCTGGAACTCACTTGGTAGCCCAGGCTGGCCTCGAACTCACAGAGATCCACCTGGCTCTGCCTCCCAAGTGCTGGGATGAAAAGGGAAGGTCCAATGCGTCTGTAGTCTAAGGCTACTTTCGCAAGTTTTCAGAACATACGCTGACTACGGGGCACGGCTCTGGTTCTGCTGAGCACCCCCATCTTTCTTTGTGATGCCTAGCCAGGTGCACCATGGGTAATGACAACAAGGAGGAGCCACTTCAGAGTCTACAAAGTGTTTTTCTTTCTGTTATCTCGGGTATTCTCAGCACGCCCACCAGGCACCAGCGTGTTTGAAGGCAGCCTGACTCCCTCTCCTAGTTAAAGGCTGGGTCTCCCGCAGCTGCTTCTGTCAGGTGCGCTCTCTGGAGAGACCCTCAGCGTGGACAGACAAACTTCAGAGGAAGGACAATCAATCCAGACTGCAGCATTTAAAACCCCACAGCCCACTTCCCAGCCAGCCAAAGAGCCATCAATCAGTCTGGTTCTTCTCCCACTGCGTGGGCAAACCTGTCTGTGACTTCCTGTCCGTGGGCTTCAAAAGAAAGACTGCCGGGAGCCGGTCAAGAATGGCTCTGTGTTGCCGCTCATTCTTCCTCCACAGAGCTGAGGAACACTGTCTTTAGGGTGCTGAAGCAAGACTTGTCCAAGCTTACTCATCACCTCGTAAGATTATTCACGCATAAATTTCGGTCACAAAAGCATCTATACTCTCCCATAAAGCAGTTATTTATAAAACTGGACTTGGAGCTGGAGTTCAGTGGTTAAGACCACTGGCTGCTCTTCCAGAGGACCCAGGTTTGATTCCCAGCACCCACAGGGCGGCTCACCGCTATTTTTGTCTGTAACTCGAGAGCCAAGGGATCTGATGCCTCTTCTGACCTCCGAGAGCACCACAGAAGCACTTGGTGCACAGACATAATGTAGGCAAAACACTCATACATATAAAGTAAACCATAATAATAAAACTTAAGACTCCCATTATCAGTATATTGAAATGTTTTCACTGCTTGGGCATCATCCCCAATGTTTTGACTTATTTCATCTGTGGGGCATAGGAACAATTTGGTTAATTAATTTTTTTCTTGAGATGGTGTCCCAGTTAGCTTTAACCATTACCTGAGAAGGGAGGGGTTACCCAGATCAGACTATCCTGTGGAACACCCATGTGAGATTGTCTTGGTTGTTAATTTATGTACGAGCTCAGTCCACTGGGGATGGCATATTATTCCTCTGGCAGGGAATCCAGCACACGCCTGCCAGCAAGCAAGCCCACAACAGTGTTTCTACCTCAAGCTCCTGCCCCGACGTCCTTCAATGATGGACTGGAACTTGTAAGCTTCTCTAAATTCCTTCCTCCCCCAGCTTGCTTTTGGTCAGAGTGTTTTGTGGTTTGGTTTGGTTTTGGTTTTTTTCCAGACAGGGTTTCTCTGTGTAACCCTGCCTGTCCTGAAATTCAATCTGTAGATCAGACTGGCTTTGAACTCAGAGATCACTCTGCCTCTGCTGGGATTAAAGGCATGTGCCACCACACCCATAGGCCAGAGTGGGGTGGTTGTTGTTGCTGTTGTTGTTTGTTTGTTTTATCATAGCAAAAGAGATGAAACTAAAACCAATGTACCTCTGGGTTGACCACGCTGAGTTCTGAAGTCTCGGGCTCTGCAGAGCGATCCTCTTGCGTCAGCCTCCGCAGAGGTTGGTGGCTATCTAAGCACAAACCACTTGAGTCTTGTGAAAAGCAACTCACAGTTTTTAGATAAATTTACTTCTTTTTATGTGTAAACGCCTGCATGCGTTTGTGTATGTTGCCCTCAGGGGCCAGAAGAGGACATCAGATCCTCTGAGACTGGAGTTAAAACTGGCTGTGAGCCACTATGTGGGTGCTGGATCCCAGGTCCTCTGGAAGAGCAGCAAGTGCTCTTAACCACTGAGCCATCTCTCCAGCTCCCAAAAGCAACTTTTAAAGTTAGTCAAGAGATATTGAAGGACTGGGGACAACTATCAGAGGGAAACACACCAATGTATGTGTACATAGTGAAATTTGTATCATGCAATGATATAAATTATTTCAATATAAGCATGAATAAAATAAATATGCACATTCTGTGACTCCTGGATCATGCTTAGAGAACTATTGATGAGGTAGTAAAGAACCAGCCTGCCTCCATCGTAGGCTTTAAAGCCATCTTACAGTAAAGACAAACTCGGTTCATTCCTTTTTATGATTAAACCTCTGTTGCTCAACCTTAACTACAAATGGTTCTGTACTGCCTGTTCCAGGAATGGCAATCACGTTTTTTGTTTCAAATAGTTGTTTATACCTAGGCGGCAGCGTTGTTGGTGGTGGTAGTGGTGAACACCTTTGATCCCAGCAGGCAGGAGGCAAAGGCAGGTGGTGAGTTCAAGGTCAACCTGGTCTACAATCAAGTTCAAGGACAGCCAGGACAGTTATACAGAGAAACCCTGTCTCAATAAACCCAACCCAAACCAAACAAACAAAACAACCCAAATAAGATATTTATAACCATCTTGCAACCCCACTTGTTTCAAAAGGTTATATGACCATGTATGACTACCTTGTTATGCCCACCTTACAGCCATGTCTTTTTCTCAGGGGGTCTTCAGTACTAACACATTATGATGTTCTGCTCCTGCAACCCCACCTATTTTTCCAGCCAGAACCCCCATTTGGACCCCCACCCACCCCTGTATAAAAGCCTTGTCTCCTCACCCCAATGCTGACCTCTCTCAAACCCCACCTTAAAGGGAGGCAGCCCATGTACAGGAATAAAAAAAGCTTTGTTATGATATACGGGGGACCCCGACGGTATCCCGTGTGTGCAGGGAAACACGCTGGCATGCTGTGCAAATGCAGCAGCAGGCTGGCAGGCGACCCACGCCATACAGGCATGGGGGTGGGGGCAGGGGACAGTCATTCACGACCCAGATGCTGCATCTGCCTTGGAAATGGTTTATTATAATAGAGAGATGAAGAGAAGGATAGGAAAGAAAGATGGAGAAGTGAGAGAGAAAGGGGGGGGTCGAGGGTGCACACCTCTGGGAGGAAAAGTTGAAGAAAGAGAGAGGAAGGGGAGGAGTTTTTCCTTAAAATGAGGCTTTAACGACAGGACGCAGGTTGGTGCCAAGGGGTGGTTCAGAATATTAACAAGCTTGCTTTAATTAAATACTTGACTTAATTAACTTGGCCATGATGATTTGGGTCAGCGGTCTTTCTCCTCCCATCTTTGGGATTGATCATGCCTCTGAGCATGATGCTTCACCTGCTAAGTGTTCCAAAGCATTTACTATGCTTGTGAATTACATCCTGGATGTAGGTAACTCATTCAAGTCAACGTTCACTCTTTTCCTACTCACTTCAGTAATTCCTCTTGATGCGTTTGGAGTTTGGAATAGATTCCAATTCCCAGAACTGAGTCACTTCTCAGTCTGTGCTTCAAGGGTAGTTCTGGACAGAGGGGGCTGCTCACACATCCAACCAAATCCAAAACCATCCTTTATCCTCAAAACTGAGTCAAAGCTACTTCTAAAATGGAATTTCTCCAGGAGGATCCCTGGGCTTGGTAACTTCTATTGTACCCTGGAAAGCACAAGTCCCAGGTTCAAGGAGAGATCCTGCCTCCATGGAGCAGGCAGGCAGTGGTAAAAGACACCCAACATGCTCTTCTGCCTCCAAGTCAGAGACAGGTATGCAGAGAAGCAAACACAATCACACGGTGACTCATAAATAAAGAAATAAAAAGAAATAATTTTGTGTGTGTATGTGTGTGTGTGTGTGTGTGTGTGTGTGTGTGTGTAGTCTCTTAGGGCAATGCAAAAAACAAAAATAAAAACAAAATGTGTTTTACATAACTTGGAGTAACTTAGGGTAGGACACAGCCAGATCTCAATTCCTAAATCTCATGTTAGTGTAAGAAATGTCAAACCAGAGACTTTTCTATCAAACACTATAAAATTTGTGTTCAAGACAAGGAATTCAAATCCCTTTATTGGGGGAGGTTCAAGACAGGGTTTCTCTGTGTAGCTCTGGCCGTCCTGGAACATGCTCTGTAGACCAGGCTGACCCTGAACTCAGAGATCCACCTGCCTCTGACTGCCCAATGCTGGGATTAAAGGTGTGTGCCACCACACCTGGCCCAGAATAGAAATCTTTTTACCTTTTCCACCTCATGATATTTTTATGCAAATGTTTCAATATTCACCAACCAGAAAAATTGTTGTTTACACCAAGTTTGGTATTCCAGAAATCTGATGGCCTGGATCAGTGACACTTTTCTCCTTGGACCTGTGGCCCCTTTTCCCTACACAGTCACCCCCTGAGTTAGGATAAAAACTAAGCGCCCCTCCTGTCTCTGGGTGTTTGATCTTCCAAGCATACCCTCTTGATCCAGAGTAAAGTTGCTTATCCAGACACTTCACTGGGGTAGATGCCCCTTTCTTTGTGACCCTGCCTTAGGGTCTCTATTGCTGTGAAGAGACACCATGACCACAGCAACTCTTATAAAGGAAAACATTTCATTGAGGTGGTGACTTACAGTTTCTAAGGTTTGTGGTGGTATTCTAATTGTACTGAAATGTGATTTTGATTGTATGTTAATAAATAAAGTTGCCCGGGGGTCAGAGCTATTAGAGCCATAGACAGAGTGTGGCGGTGGTGGCGCATGCCTTTAACCCCATAGATCTCCGTGTGTTCAGGGATACAGCCAGCATTGGAGACATACGCCTTTAAGACCTAGGGGGCTGTACATACAGACAGTGACGAGGCAGTCACGTGTTTGGGTTTACAACCAATGAGAAGGCAGAACAAAAAGACTATGAAAAGCCTTACACAGAAAATAGGTCTCTTCCGGGAAGCTAGGAGCTCGCAGGAGGAAGGGTAAGATTTTAGCTCTGAGCTCTGACCTCTCGGCTTTCTCTTTTCGTTGGTTCTGTGTTTCTTATTTAATAAGACGGTTGAGGTTTTGTCCATTATCATCACGGTGGCATGCAGGCAGACATGGTGCTGGAGCCGTAGCTGAAAGTCCTACAATTGCAGGCAACAGGAAGCTGGACTGAGACACTGGGAGTAGCTTGAGCATAGGAGAACTCAAAGCCCAGCAAGGCTATGCCTACTCCAACAAGGCCACACCTCCTAATGGTGTCACTCCCTTTGGGGGCCATTTTCTTTCAAAGCACCACAGACCCCAAACTTATTCTAGCATTAGGACCCTGAAGATGAACACAGTGGTGTCAATGGACCTCTGTTTCTCTTCCCAAGGTGGCCACACTGAAGCTATCTCTTTAATCCATTTTCAACATTGCTTGCTTGTTTAATTGGCATGTCGAGGACAGGTGGCTAAATCTAGCCTGTTAGGGCTGCTAGGCTCTGACCCTAACCACATCAGTAACACTGGAATTTCAGATTAGAAAGAGCTTTGGTGATTGTGTGGTTCAGAGATGGCACATAAATCCCACCAGTGTCTTTCTCTCCAGTCTGCCGCTGACAGTATAAATAGCCAGGACACTTTTTCCATGAGCCCCAGAGAAGACCTCAGAATCCTGCTTAATGGTGTCCCCAGGAGGCTCTAAGAAGGCAAGAGAGTAAAGGTCTACTCTGGTTAACAAAAGCTGATTTAAGATGTATGCCTAACTACTTATGTTTTTGCTAACTGTTCAACACCAGGCTTCTAAAAAAACTTAGATAGGTAATAGCATATGTTTAATAAATAAGGTATATTTGATAATAAATTCCTATGGTCTACTCAAGTAATTCACAGTAATATTTGTCGAGTTTCTTTGTCTTTGCTCACTTTGTTAAGGTTATTTGGATGGTTTTAAAGTTTTTTTTTTTTTTTGAAAGAATCACTGTTATAATAACTTTAATTTATCTTGCATTTTACAGAAGTCTATGAACGATTTTAAAAAGCACCTCCTTACCCCATCACGTTTCTCTGACAGTTGTTAAAGTAGGCAACGAGTATGTCAACAGCTTGAGTATCGGCATCTTGCAAGGATTTCAGATCAATCACTTGCCAAAGAACTTGGCTTTTCTATCTTGTTTTTAATCAAATGGTACGTCCACTCTGATGGTAACCTGTTCAGCCAAATCTCCACCACACATTTTGGGAAAAATCGATGGTGATTAGCAAATTAGTTAGCTTTGGCACGGAGCTGTGCTCGCTTGCCCGTGACAGCCTGGAAGCCAGTTTTGATACTGGCAACAGAGCATCGAGAATGACAAGTTTCACACTGTAAGAAATAGAGTTGGGTGTCCTTCTGTAGGATCGTGTCCGGTGATCGGCATGTGTGACAAGTGACGTATTCCTTGATATATCTTCTCAAGACATTTTCTATCTGTTTCTGTTGGAATCTTCCTTTGATTACAAGTTGGTTATTACCATCTATAGAACCACTTGTACCCAATTCTGCCAATAAAAATGCAAGGAGATGTTTGGGTTGACGATGTAATAGTTTACAGATATCTGTAAAATTGACAAAAGAAGTTTTCTTGGTTCCTACTCGGACAACTTGTGGAGGTTTCATAACAAATTTCCTCTTCTCTCCAGCAACCATATCTGGATTCTTTTCTCTCATGATGTTGAACACTCGGTTCAGCAACTCCTCATATGTGTAGTCTCTTTCTGAGCCTGCCCAAGCAGGCCCAGTCTGGTTACTGAATGAAATGCCATCGTCTTTTTTGCTGTCTTCATCTTCTAAAGCTTCATCTTTTTCTAGTATTTCATCTTCATCTGGGAATTTGACATTCTTCTTTTTTTTCTTTTTATTGCCAAGCATAATATCCAGGTCATCCTCTGGCTCAGCTGGCTCTTGAGCATCACTTTCAATCTTAAGATCCCTTACACCTTCTTCAGCTTCATCAATATCAAATATCTTTTTTGTTTTTTTCTTCTTTTTCTTTTGATTAAAGAAGTTCAAGTCATCTAAGTCATCAGAAGCATCCTTTTTCCTACTGTCCTCTTCATCAGCTTCCACATCTTTGTCTTCAGCTGGTTCTGGCTCCACTTCTTTTGTTTCTGAAGGCTGGGTTTCTTCTGTCTGGGCATCACCTTCTTCATCTAACATAAAAGGCTTCTTCTTCTTCTTTTTCTTTTTGCTCATAGTAGGATCAAAAATCATCTCGTCCCCGGACATGGCTGTGGTTCGAGCGGGTTCGGCACGGATGGAAAGTCAGACCGGTCAGCTTCAGACCCCGGAGTCGGCGCAGCGCCTACCGAAACCTCTCCCAGCACCGCGCTAGGCTCTTGCATCAGCGAAAGGGCGGTTTTAAAGTTTTATTTGATGCTAAAAGAGCTTCATTTGAAGAATTATTATTTTTTAAAGGCTAAACCTAACAAGGATAAAGCTGTAAAATCCTAGTCTCATAAAAGCTGCCATGTAGATGAATTTCTAAATGGTCTTATTAATTTAAAAACACAAAGCCAGAAATTTGGGTTAAAGGCTGAGAGAAAGATCAGAGGCTAGGACAAACCATGAGCTAACCTCACCTCACCAACTCCGCAGCTTCCGAAGAGAGCTTCTTCCTGTATATTCATGTGTATATACCTTTTCTGTTCTGTTCTCTCATTGGCTATCTTAGCCCAGCTACATCACTTCCTCTTCTTGTCCAACTCTGTCACTTCCTGTCTGTCTGTACAGACCTCCAGATGAGACCTCTATAGTTAACTAGTGTTGGAATTTAAGGCATGTGCCACCACACCTGACTCTGTTCCCAGTGTGGCCTTGAACCAAACAGATCCCTGCCTGCCAGGTGATAGGATTAAAGAAAGGTCTGTGCTAACATTGCATGACTTTTGTTTCCTATAGTGGTTGGCTATTTCCTCTGATCCTCAGATAAATTTTATTGGGAGACACAGTATATTGGGGGACACAATACATCACCATACTGCCAACTTAAACTGTTAAAGATAATTACAACATACAAGTGAATGTGTTTTCAAGGTTAAACCTAAATCAGGCATGCTTAGTGGATTGATGGTCCTCAAACTCTTCATTGCTGAATATGACATTTAAAATGTTGAATTAAAACAGGCTTCCCATAATAGACATGCAAGCTCAAACCAAGAACCCTATGGTTTCCAAGAAGGTAAATGGAGCACAATGACTCTACCTGAATTGTGGTAACACTAATCACTGGGGGAAAACTGCCCTAAGCCTTGCCTACTGCTAGGGCTCTGCCCGAACTGTGGACACTTTTGGGTTGATTGCCCTGCCCTGCCTGGTCAGTTTTTTGTTGTTGTTTTCTTTCTTTCTTTCTTTCTTTTTTTTTTTTTGGTTTTTCAAGACAGGGTTTCTCTGTGTAGTTTTGCGCCTTTCCTGGAACTCACTTTGTAGACCAGGCTGGCCTCGAACTCACAGAGATCTGCCTGCCTCTGCCTCCCGAGTGCTGGGATTAAAGGCGTGCGCCACCACTGCCCAGCATAAGGGCAGTTTTTTCCAAGAACCTTCTCCACAGGAAGTTCTCCTGGGTGTGGCAGCCAAAGGCCAATGTTGTTCTGTGTGGAAGCTGAAGATTAAATACTGTCCTGTATGAGAGCCAGAAACCTATGACCACTGCCCCAACAAAAGCCGTGGAGACCACTGGAGCCTAGAGCAACTGTCTATTTAGGTAGTGGGCAAGTCTGTCGTTTTAGTTGACTCATGGGCCATTTGGATTAAACTTTACTCCTCTGATTTATCCTTCTCATATCTCTGATGATATTGACTAACTAGCTTCTTCAGCAACAAGCATACCAACTCCTTCCCAAGGGGGCAGCTGCCTTGTTAGTTCATTTAGATCCAGCCTCAGGCCTCACTTTCCTAGAGCGACTGGATCTCCAGCTTACCTGTTACCAGACTCTGAAGAGAGATAAAGTTTCAAGTAACTTTTTACTTTTCCTTTGTTTAAAGGGACTTGCTTCACAATGACGGCTTGTCAGTAATCAACCACCTGAGTCTCACAGTAAATGGCTGGATGGGAAGAAGCTTAAATTTGATGTAAATTCTGAGGGTCTAGGAAAGCTTTTTGAGGTATATAAACACAAGGTGCAGAAGAGTCTGAGGATATGAAAGTTGATGTAAGTTCTGAGGGTCTAAGAAAGTGCTTTAAGGCATTTAAATGCAAGTTGTAAAGGTCTAAGAAAATGATTTAACGTATATGAAAAATAAAAAATGTTTCATATTTCTTTTCCCCCCATACATTAAAACTTCTAAAGTTCAGAATTTCATTTGATGGAGTTCTGATAAGCTGGTAAAGCACTGACTATTATTATTAGTCACAAGTTCAAGATTTTAAATTTCCTTTGGTTGTCTTCTAAGACTGGACTTAAAAGTGCTTCTCAATCACGCTTAAAAACGTCTCTGTCCAATCAATATGTCCAGCCTTCTGGAAAGAGTGCTAGGGCTTCTAGCCCAGAATCAGTTTTGGGTTCCCACGCTTTTACTGTGACTCAAAGGCGTGAGTCTACTGCCTCTTCTACAGTGTGAATTGCAGTACAGACTTCAGACAAGTGGTAATGTTAACATATCTAAAACTTCTTACCCCTTTTTGTAAACTTAAGAAAATAATATAAGCTTCAGGGAAGCGACTTAGGTCCACCTCTCACAGGTGACACAGACTCCAGATAAGAATGAAGTTTCTCCATTTGCCTATTCCTGACGGTGGGATCTCTCTCTCTCTCTCTCTCTCTCTCTCTCTCTCTCTCTCTCTCTCTCTCTCTCTCTCCCTCCCTCTCTCCCCCCTCCCCTAGTCTTGGGATTCCACTCCCCAACTACCAGGACCATGGGCCTGGAAGTTTCAAATGTACACCCAATATAAAAATGTTCCCCTAGACTCCCTAACTTTGCCTTCTGCCCCTAATATATATCTGTTCCAGCAGGTTTCCAATCAGCTAAAGACTGAGAGCTGCTCAATGCAGTCTGCACTTCCCTAGCACTAGATGGTCCCACAGAGCCTGGACAGCAAGTGAAACTGCCTGCTCCTCACAGCCTTGGCCAGCATCCCAGCTTTCTTGGGTCCCCAAAGATGTCAATGCCCTCAGACAACAGGAAGCAGTCTAGAGAGCATGGCTCTCGTTCCTTACCTTTTATAATAAACAAAAGGGAGGAATGTTAGTCAACTAAGACCCACCCACATTTCGGAACCCTCCTCTCTGCCTTCAAGGACTCAGAGCCTAGGCCCCATCATCACTAATTGCCAATGGTACACATTTCTACCATCACACTGTTGCCATGTTTTCCTATGCTCATGCTCCATACCCCTATGGAGCCCTCCATCACAGCCTGGCCCACCACTGTCTGTTTCTATCCCAGCTCAGAGGCAACATGTGTGCGTGCACGAGCACACGAACACACACACACACACACACACACACACACCATCCCCAGTAAAACCCTTGCATGAGGTCTGTTTCCTGGTGTGATTTTGTGGCATTCCTTGGGCCCCTGATCACCAAGATACCCTTTGACTGCAAAACCCTTTCACCTACCTCCCTGTGACCCATGCGCAAGCAAGGATCCATTTGATCAACATTTTATCTCTTAGAGTAGAACCAGAGCTTCTAGGGCAAATATATGGCCTCCAGCAGCCCTGAAAGGCTAGATTTGTCCATCCACGCAAATATACCATGTAAAAATACAAGGTGAACAGCAGGAAGAGGAAATGATTCCATGTGGCACCATTGAGAAAAAAAAAAAAAAAACAAATAGGAGTCTGATGCCTCCAAGTTCATCTTCAGGGTAGATTTAGGTTTAAATAGAGGAAAAACTGGGCCAGAGGCAAAGTGTATTGTAACTAAGCAGACCTGGTCTTCCTGACCTAATTTCACCTCCAATCCTGCAAAGTGGTCTCAAAAGTTTTTTCATTTAAGGGAGAAAAGGTGGTTGTTGAGAAACAGTTAGTTCTGTGGCTGGATGAGGTCTTTCCTTTATAGAAAACCGTCCTTATCTGTGGTGAAGTTGAGTTGTTCTGACCTGCAAAGTTTTGCTGTTCCTCAAACCCAAGCTGACTCAAGAAAAAGGTTAAGGACAATGAGACTTATCTCTGTGCCTTTAAAGTAAAGACACAGACACAAAACAGAAGCAGAAATGTCAAGTTTTCACCTGCTTCTGGTTGCCCTAGTGAAGAGTCAAGGCTTTTTAGCAAAAGCCTTTCCTAATGTGTTGTGGCAATGGTGTGTGGGTTCACGTGGATCATGGAAAGAAGACTCAGAGGCACCTTAAGAATGAATTTAGTCTTTGGTGGCTGCAGGGGCGTCTAGCCTCTAAGGACTGAAGCACTTTCCTTCGCCCTGGGCATTTTTATTTTCTCTCTATTTACAGTTAACCGGTTAATTTCCATACCTTTACAGCAACCTGAAAGGAGCTCCCAAAGATACAATGCCGAGTGCGAATTCCTCAGATTTCTCAGGTTCCACGGTTTTCCAGGTTTCCTGAACCAAGTTTTGCATAGGCCTTTGATTCTTTGGAGACTCTCAGACAAGATTCACATAGGGATAATAGAAACAGAAAGTATTGGTTAAATTAAAAAAAAAAAAAAAATGGATGAGGGCTAGGTTCTACAAGTCTCCGGAGCCAGGCCAGGAGGGACTCAGCAGGAATATAGCCACACTAATGCTGTTTCACTCTGGCTGCAAGCCTTCATGATGATTCTGGAAAGTCTCTTCAAGGACAAAATTCTGCAGGCAAGAAAAAGTAAGTTTACCAGCCCTGTACTTCCCCTAATATCTAAACCAGTTTTGGACTAAGTTGTTTCAAAGCCTCTAGGTCAAATATGGCCACTGCCGAGGCGCTTAGGTGCGTTCCTCTCCTGACGCTCACATTTGGAGGCTCAGGTTTGTCTTGCCTTTCTGCTTAACCAATAAACTCACTCATTTGGCTTCACTCTAACTCCTGCTGAAATTCTTTTCTGTCAAACATCAAGGACCTCGGTGAACCTGAAGAGTATCACCCTTGCCCAGGCCTGAGTGGGAGTTGTGCAGGATGCTCTACCCAAAATGTTGAGTTACATTCGTGTTTCCAGTGTCTGGAATGACCATGAGATTAGCTCAGCTGGTGAAGTTTCCTTGCACTTCCTGATGTCATCTCCTCCTTTTGTAGCAGATGAAGAAACACTCAAGGAATTGCAGGGCCCCTTATGCAACTTGCAGGCCCTGGGGACAAATTGAAACACAGACGGCCCCTCACCCAATCACAAAAAAAAACTGAATAGGACAGCAGACTATTAAAGCCCTTCTCAGAGCATGATGCTGCAGAAATGTATGGACCATGATGCAACTGCACAGGTCAACAGCCCTCCAAAGACAGGAAATAAATCATCCAAAAAGATTTGACCGATACAGCTAAAGGTGTCCTTCTGCTTAACTCAGGTTGAAGATGTTTTCTCTAGCTAACACAGCTTAAAGCATTCACTGAAGCTTTAGCAATAAGCTTTCTACCAGTAGCAACCTTGTACCCGCATCATTGACACAGGCCACTCTAGCTTCAAGAGAGGTCTTAAGGACATATGGTTTCCCTTTCAGCTACTTGGTACAACTGAGCTCAAAGCAATGCCCTCTTATTTTGTTTCTGCAGTGGGGAGATGGGGGTGTTAAAACAATGTTAGATTTCCCTCACCATACAACCCACAAACACATACTCACTCCTTTACTCTTAGTTCTGCAAGGGCTAAAGTTACGCTTTAAGTTTAAATTGCTGTGCCTGTTAGTTATTTAGTGGTGCTCTTACTGTGGAACCAAAATAAGACCAAAATGCTCTCACCCAAAACTAAAGGCCTAAGACTGCTCCTTTTAGCTACAGGCCATAAGTTACTGGAACAGGCCAGAAGTTACTGAGACCAGTCAGTTCAGATTCCAGAAACCAGGAAGTGTAAAAGTACAGAGCCACAAGATAGTCACGAGGTAATGCCTGCCAGACTATGGAATGTCCTCTCCTGGTTTCCAGGGTAACTGACCACAGAAATGCCCCCACCTGAGGGCAGCCAATGAGAAATGGTGGCAGGCAACCACTCCCTTAGAAGTAATTTCTAGAAGTCCCTAGAAGCGAGCCAATCAGAATTGTACCTGTACTAGCACCCCTAAATGATGTAACCTTGTGACTTTTCCCTTTAAAAACTGAGCTTGCAGACAGGTGGACGCTTCCTCCAGCCTCCACTGCGTTGGATGTATTGGACGAAGTCCCTGCCTAGGCTTGTATTGCTTTTGGATATCCAGAATTAAACCTTGCTTTTGCATTCCGGCATGCTCGTCTTTGGTGGTCTCTCTGGGGGTCACGATCTGGGCACAACATTTGGGGGCTCGTCCGGGATCCCCAGAGACCCCCGCCGGGACACCTAAGAGCTCCGGAGGTTCATCTGCACCGATCGGTAAGAGCGCTCAATTTTCTTGTCTTTGCTTTCCTTTTACTTTCATTTTCTTATCCGAAGCCGGCGGTTGAATCTGACAGGCTCACCTTGGCGGACGCGCCTGTAAGGTGACGCTGGAGGAGTTGGAAGACGTTCCAACCCTTCATCAGGACGCGGGGATCCTTACAGGTCCCCCCGTCATAGGACGCCCGAGAGGGGTCCGTCTGTTAGGATGCCCGTGAGGGGTCCGTCTGTTTGGATCCGTCTGGGGATCGGGAGATGCCCATGAGGGGTCCGTCTGTTAGGATGCCCGTGAGGGGTCCGTCTGTTTGGATCCATCTGGGATCGGGAGATGCCCATGAGGGGTCCGTCTGTTAGGATGCCCGTGAGGGGTCCGTCTGTTTGGATCCATCTGGGGATCGGGAGACTGTTGAATTGTCCTGTCCATCTGTAGGTCTTTGGCATTATTGAGGCTCTCTCTCCGGACTCTCGTCTGCCTGGACCATCTGTAGGGCCCTTGTTCTTCCTTTTTGTCTGCCTATCTTGTTCATCAGTGTTACCTTCATAAATGTATAAATGTGTGAGAACTGTGGCCACATGTGTGAGTGTTTTATGCCTGAGCTTGTGTGTGCATTGGGACTTGTGGGCCGATTGCCAGCCGAAGGGATGGAGACCCCTTCGGTGGTTGAACTGGCACAGACTAACCTAACATTGCTTCCTTGCTCTCTCTGAAATCTGAGGTTAACAGCAATCTTTTGTCTCCATGGTGCATGCTTTCCCCCGCTTTCCCTGTCCTCCTCTTCCAAGCTGTTGGGTGGGGCTCCCAAGACCTGCCCTGGGGCTAAAACCTGATCAAGGTCTGGCTCCAAGAATGGAATGTCACCAACAGTTTCTTGTTTGTGGTACAGTGCGGATGCAAATTGAGAGTTATTCTTGTTATGGTATATGCATGTATTTCTGTTTCTTGTTTAAAATATTGTAACTTTACAATATATTCTAGAGTACTGAGGGAAATCACAAGAAAGACTTTGGTAAGAGTTTCTGTTTTAAAGGAAAAGAAAAGTAAAATTTGTCTAGAGTAAATGTCTGAGGGATCAAAGTTATGGACTGAAGGTACATGGAAGGTTGTAGAAAAGTCAGAGAGGATGTGATGTAAACTGTTTGTTATGGTTTCTTATACCTGCAAATACTGAATTTGAAAGTTAATTCTTGTTGGTTTTCATCTTAAAATGGCTAATGATTCTGCAAACTGCTTATTGTGTGTATGTATACAGGCATGTGACTTGAAAATGTAAGCAAGCTTTAACTGTATGTATGTATGTGTGTAACTTGGATCCAACTGTGTGTATGTGTGCAAGTAATTATTGTTTAGAAAAACGAGCTTTAAACAGCAACCACGTGGCTCCCTCCATTTGGCTGGTGATCTCATGGGCAGCCATGTGGCTGGCAGCATCTTTTACTATGGTTATAAGATCTACTCGGGTTAACACCTAATACTTATGTCTTTACCAAGTGTTCAACAGCAAGTTTCTAGAGAATTTTAAATAGATGCAACATATGTTTATTTGATTACTATTAAGCTGCACATCAGTGCTTTTATTCACAGGAATATACCTTGCTCTGGCAGCCAAACTTTGCAACATAAAGGAATCATAGGAAACAGCTGAGGTTTGCAAATGTATGGCAGGACTAGAGTTCCAAAAAGAGTCTAGTTGCAGTGGTGGAAGACATTTGAGAGATCTCAGTCTTTTAAGAACAGTTTTTATAGTTAAAAACCAATGGCTTAAAAAATGTTTCTTCTTTACCCAAGGTACGTTCAGGCTTAAGAATGTTGTATAATGATATTTGTTTTGGTTTCTTTACTGAACCTGTATTTGATGCTAGAAGAGCTTCAACTTAAAAGCATTGTTTTTAGGCTACTTTTGTAGACTGTTAGAGAACATAAATAGTCAGTCATAAGTAATCAAGTTTTTTAATTGTAGTCAGGGTAAGTAAGTACTCATGTAAGTTTACTCATTTACTCAGTCTCTTGCATATGTTTTTAGGGTTGAGCTTGAAACAAGTAATTAGAAACAAAGTTTGTCTATTCAGATATGCCTGGACAGCCCTCATACTTCAGAGATCTGAAGAATATGGCATTTAAATGTTGATCTAAAAGCTTACTATATCAGACAGGCTTCCAGATCTAGCAGTGACCCAAGGTCTCCGAAGAAGATTACGTACGAGGCACCACAACATCTCTGCCTGAAATATGACAACGCTGACCACAGGGCAAGATGCCCCAGTGCAACGCCTGCCGCCAGGACCCAGCCCAGACTGTGGACGAGCAGTAGGACACTGGAATTGATTGCACCCTTTTGCGTGATCAAGGTCAGTCTTCCATGTCCTATTCCACAGGAAAAATACTCTGCCTTATGGACCTGATGGCAGAAGAAGATTGATGCTGTTCTGACTGGTGCCTCCAACGCTGTGGAGACCTGGGTAGGGTTTGGTCCCTGTAATTTATAGGATTGGAAGCTTCTTGGTCTGCACTCAGATATAGTTTATCCTTCTCAGATCTCTGACAGTACTGATGGCCAGGCTAGCTCTAACTTTGTCAGCATGGCAGCATCAACCAGATCCTTCTGCAAGGCTATAGCTTTCTTGTTAGCTCACTTTTAGGAAAATGTTCTAAGATATAAAAGTTTAAGTAAGTCATAAAGGTTCAGATATGAGTCCAAAATGAGATATGTTTCAGATTACTCTCCTGTTCTATGGTTCAGAGCTTAACATTTAGGAGTCCTGATGAGCTGGTAGAGCAATGACTACTTACTGTTCAGTTCACAAGCTCAACATTTTGGATTTGTTTTAGATGTCATCTAAATATGTCTAAATGTAAACCTAAAAGTGCTTCTCATCAGGTCAAAAATCTCTGTCCAATTTATACCTGGCTTTCTGGACAGAAGGAAAATGTACAAGCTTTTAACTCAAATCTGTAGTTGTTTGTTGGGACTCAAAGGCATGAGTCCACTTCTGCTGTTTTACAGACAATATGTGATTTCAGTATAGATTGGTAATACTAATGTATCTAAAACTTTTATGTCATTTTGTAAGTAGGCCTCAAAGGATCAAAAGAGTCATAAAAACCTAGACCCACTTCGCAGAGGTCAAAAGGACCCAGATAAGTATTCCTAAAGATGGTATTTTTCCTCTCTCCTGGTCTTGGGACTACTGTTTTCCTATTACTAAGGTATGGACCTAAGGTTCCAAACAAGTTCATAAATTTTAACCTCTGTTCCTAGTTTAAATTTGTCTCAACAGATTTCCATTTGGCTGGCAGTCACCTCCAGGTTTCAGTGCTGACTCCACTGCTCCAGATGACTGTGAGCTCCAAACTTGCTAAAAGCTGACGTGGACCAGCCCAGCTAAACATGGTTCTTCCCTGTCTGTCCCTATGGGTCAGGCAGCTACATGCTTCTGACAAATGCCCCTTTGCCCAGTCTTTGACTAGCTTTTCAGCCTTTTGGGGCCCCCTGACGTCGGCGCCCCAATGCCAGCTCGAAGCAGTTCCAGAAGAGAATACATCACCCATATACCCTGTTCAGAAAAAGGCTGAAATGCTGGTCAAAAAGAAACTCCCTGGCATAGAGACAAGATGGCTAACTATACATGGCCATTATTAGAGAGGGATACTAGGAGCTAACTGTCCAAAACCCATGATTGGGTTCCATTAGGCACATGAGAAGGGGGAAATGTGGAACCAAAATAAGACCAAAATGCTCTCACCCCAAAACTAAAGGCCTAAGACTGCTCCTTTAGCTACAGGCATAAGTTACTGGAACAGGCCAGAGTTACTGAGACCAGTCAGTTCAGATTCCAGAAACCAGGAAGTGTAAAAGTACAGAGCCACAAGATAGTCACGAGGTAATGCCTGCCAGACTATGGAATGTCCTCTCCCTGGTTTCCAGGGTAACTGACCACAGAATGCCCCCACCTGAGGGCAGCCAATGAGAAATGGTGGCAGGCAACCACTCCCTTAGAAGTAATTTCTAGAAGTCCCTAGAAGCGAGCAATCAGAATTGTACCTGTACTAGCACCCCTAAATGATGTAACCTTGTGACTTTTCCCTTTAAAAACTGAGCTTGCAGACAGGTGGACGCTTCCTCCAGCCTCCACTGCGTTGGATGTATGGACGAAGTCCCTGCCTAGGCTTGTATTGCTTTTGGATATCCAGAATTAAACCTTGCTTTTGCATTCCGGCATGCTCGTCTTTGGTGGTCTCTCTGGGGGTCACGATCTGGGCACAACACTTACCCTTTGAGGAAATGTCACGAAACATGACAGAATCCGCTACAAGAGTTTTATTAAGATGAAAGGGACAGAGGAGTGCCCAGGCCTGTGGAAAAGACACGTGTGTAGAGAAGAAGAAGAAGAAGAGAGAGAGAAAGCCGGAATATGGCGCCGGCTTATAAAGGCTGGGTGGCACACGCGAGAACACAGGTCGATGTAACTACTTCACGCATTGCAGATCACATGGTTGCATTGTGCGCTCTTACGCAACCATGCAAAGTCACAGGATCCTGGTCACCGAGATGCCTTGACCCGGAAATGGCTATTTTGAGCTGGAACTGGCTAGGCGGAGTGTCCAACCGTGGGGGCATGTTGTGAACCATCAGTGCCTAAGAATTCTAGAAAACAAAAATGCCTCTGACTGTGAGCCCCACTTGCCAAGGACAGATGACTTTCTGGAATGCTGGGGGCTGTTCACATAAGAGAACAGTTACACGTTTTCACGTCTGTAAACAAGCTTGGTTGCTCCAACTGCACAGGATGTGCTTGCTTCAAATGTAGCAGGAGGCAACAGGCAGAAAGTAATCAGGATGTATGCTTGTCCCTGATTGGACAAAGGCGGGAAGTATGTAGCTAGTGGGTTTGCCTTTGTATAACATTTGTATTTCACAACATGGTGATGTATTTTTCAGACAGCAATTTAGTCCAGTGAGGATGTTCAGGGCAAATTATCACAAACATTGCTGTGGTGTCTTTAATGAGATGCCCCCATAGTCTGGATATTGAATAATTAGTCTTCCATTGGTGGCACTGTTTGGGTGGTTTTAGGAGTGTGGTCTTGCTGGAGGAAGTATGTCATTGAGGGAGCTTTGAGAGTTAAAAGGTTTGTACCATTTCTGGTTCGCTCTGTCTGCTTCTTGCATGAGGTTCAAGATGTTTTCAGCCTGCTAGTCGGTCACCATGCCTGCCATGCTCCCCACTTAATGGTGATCAACTCCTGGCCCTCTGGAACTGTAAGCCCAAGTAAACCTCACCTTCTGTAAGGTGCCTTGGTCATGTATTTTATCATAGCAGTAGAAAAGTAACTAATGACAATTGCTCAGCAGAAATGTTACCAGACCAAGTCCATCTGTTCCATTCTTAAAAGCCAATAATCAGGGAATGAGAGCTGGAAGAAAGTCAGGTTTATTTAAGAGTTAGTACTCTGAGAAGATGAGGGAACTACCTTCCCCCACAATTCCATGTTAGGGAATACAGGTAAATGAAAACCCTTTCACAAGGAGGAAAGGAAGTGCAAGAGGTCAATGGGCAGGAAAATCAGGTGCCGAGTGGGACTTTTGTTGGCTAGCACTCTAGTTTTTATTCCCTCTGCCATCACAGTCATCCTTGACCTCCTGTTCACGTAATTCTTTAGATAAACCACTACTTTTCTGAAAATTAACGTCACAGCAATTTACGTCATGTATAATTATATATATGATACATATGATATGTCCTCACAAAAAATTTATATCCATTATATACATATGTGATGTAGGTGCAGCTCCCCTTACGCTCACGTCCATGCTTCAGTGTGTCTTATACTTTCCTGGGCATCTCTGTTAACCCCTGTGCTGAAAATTCATGTGTGAGATTGTCTTTTAGTGACCCTTCCTCCGCGTCATACTGCTATCCTGGGGAAGAGAACTCCACATGCTATTAGTGGCAACGGGGTGTAGCTTTGCCTTCTTCCTTGTCGACACTGACCAGCCAATCCTGACCATGGCACGACAAAACCCAACATGCAATACTAATTCATTTCAGTAGTCTGTCATTTCGCCAACTTTCGGTTATTTAAAACACCATCGCTTTTCGTACTTGTGTATGTGCACGCGTGTGAAATATGCGTCAATCCACATCTTCCCATTCACTTTACTTATATCAAATGACACAGCACAGTATGGTTAGGCTGATCATTAAACTCTCATATGTTCAAATGTAGTCTTTAAACTAGACTTAGATCTGGAGTTTTTTTTAATTGCAATCAAACAAACTAAAAGACCAAACACACATACACATAGAAGAATGCAACACGGCTGGAATATCCTAGAAAAGACAACGCCCCAACTGGTTATTGGTCTTCTAAGTTTCAATAGGTGAAGGCAGTGTAATACAGTTAGAAAACCAAAATGGGACCTATCTGCCGGTATTAAAATGTTGCAAGCAACAACCATTAGTTGCCTGAAACTACCCACACATAGGATTTTGCCTGTATGCCGCAGGTAGCTCAGCCAAGTGGACTCACCCTCCCTGGGCTAGAGGGCGCTCTTTTGCGCGCTCCCTCCAAACCACGCCCTCCCCGTCCGCAGGCGCAACCCGCCCCTCCGGCCCCGCCCCGCCCTCCGGCCCCGCCCGCCCCGCCCCGCTCCCGTCATGCGCCGCGGCGGTGCGGCGGCGTCCGACGGAGGCGGCGGTATGGAGGGCGAGAGCACGGTGGGGCTGCTGCTGGCTTCGTGCTGGGCGCGCTCACCTTCCAGCATCTCAACACCGACTCAGACACGGTGAGCCGGCGGCCGGGCGGGCGGGCGCGCGGCTGTGGTTCCCGCCGTCCCTGCGCGGCTCCCGCTGGCCGTGCGGAGGTCGCGGACCGGGGCGCCTCCCCGGCTCTCATCCGGGCCCTTTTTATCCGGTCAAGTTTGGGCGGGAAGGAAAGTTCCCGGCGGCCTCCCGCTGGGCAGGGTTGTTCGGGCCGCTTCCCGCTCTCACTACCGGTCCTTTGCCAGGGACCCGCGCCGGTCCTGCCGCAGCGCGCGCGTGCGCGGCCACCATCGGGAGGACGGGCCCCGGCGGGGTAGACGCGGCGGGCAGCCGCTGCAGGGAGTTGGTTGGCCAACCCGGGTTCTGGGGCTTACGGTGGCTGCTCAAACTGGCCTGAGATGGTGAGGCCCAGCTACTCTCTCTGCTACAAATGCAGATTTCCGTTACAAATGCAAATTAGTCCTGGGTCAGATGTTGTAAGTGCATCTTTAAACTTTTGCCTGCTTTCGAAGCCACTGAGTGAAAGTGGAGAGAGAAAAATGGTAAGTCTGCGTTTAAAATTTAGGAGATTAAAAACTCACTGTGAACCAGGAAGCAGAGGCAGGCGGATCTCTGAATCCGAGGCCAGCCTGGTCTGTAGAACAAGTTCCAGGACAGCTAGGGCTACCCTGTCTCAAAAACAAAACAATAAACTCACTGTAAAACTTGAGGTCGGGAAGTAACATCTTGTAATAAGTTTTAGTAACGTAATGAAAGAAACTAAGACTTATCTAAAATGAGCTTTGGGGACTGCGCTGAATAGTTCGGAGAGTATGGTACTGAACAGTGTCGAGTAACGCACGTGAAATGTTTGTGCCCTTCATTTTAAGCATGAGTTTCGTGGCCTAAAGTTGCTTTTCAGCACAGTCCTAAAGATAAGATTGTACAATAAAGGTTGTAGTTAGTATGTCTTACATGCATTATATCAAGTTGCCTTATAGATGAACACCTAGCAAAGAACAAGTAGATGACATTTTTTAAATGTGTGTCGAGCTCGCTTGGCAGCACATGATACTGAGATTAGCATGGCTCTACAGGAGGGTGGCATACAAATTAAGCACTTCATATTTAAAAAAATGCATGTGTATTTGTGGCACTAATTTTGGAAGATGTTTAGTGTGAACATAGGTAGATTGTCCTTAAATCTGTATCTTGTAAGATTAGCCCTTGTAACTACGTCTTGGTGATAGACCCTAGTTTTCAGCTATTTAACTAAATTTGTTGTTGTTGTTTAAGATGTGTATGTGTGTGTGTTGCCTGCTTGAACATCTGTGGACTACACTGTGGCAGTGCCCGTGAAGGCCAGAAGAGGGCATCAGATCCCCTGGTATTGAATGGTAGAGATGTGGGCAGTGGAACTGAACCTGTTCCTTTGTAAGAGTAGTCAGTGCTCTTAACCACTGAACATTCTCTCCAGCTCCTTAACTGAAAATTTTAAGAGTTGTTTTCTGAATAGTAGTACTTAGAATTGACTGATATTTTCCTAGTTTTTGACCTTGGGAGTATCAAAATAAGAATACTTGCAGTTATGGATTTTATCCACTTGGTTCTTTTTTTTTTTTGGTTTTTCGAGACAGGGTTTCTCTGTGTAGCTTTGCGCCTTTCCTGGAGCTCACTTGGTAGCCCAGGCTGCCTCGAACTCATAGAGATCCGCCTGCCTCTGCTCCCGAGTGCTGGGATTAAACGCGTGCGCCGCCGCCGCCACCACCACACCCGCAAAATGTTATTTTGTCTTTTTTTTTTTTTCTTCCAGAGCTGAGGACCGAACCCAGGGCCTTGCGCTTGCTAGGCAAGCGCTCTACCACTTAGCTAAATCCCCAACCCTCCACTTGTTCTTTTAAAAGATGTTGGGAACATTCCTTTATTTATTTTACTTTTAATAAAATGGGGGCAAGGCATTATTAACTACTTATTTATTTATTTGAGAGAGAGAGGGTTTCTCTGTATCTCTGTATAGTCCTGGCTGTCCTGGAACTTGCTCTGTAGACCAGGCTGGCCTCAAACTCACAGAGACTTACCTGCATCTGCCTCTCAAGTGCTGGAATTAAAGGTGTGCGCCACCCACTGCCCACCATTATTAACTAATTTTAATGAATAGAAAAGTTCACTGTCAAGCACACTTGATCTTTAAATGTACCTAAAGGAATAACTGAATTCGCTGGAATGAAAAAACCTGTATGCCTGTATTTTAAAAGAAAACAGGTACACAGTAACCCTTGGAAGCTGATGCTGAAATTGAATTCCACATCTCTACTATTTCATAATTTTTTACACATTTTAAATCTGAAAACATTGATCACTGTGTCATCCCATAGCTTAGAAGTCAGACTCCCCTGTGAGCAGCATTCACACAACGCTGTCCCTGAAGTCTTAATTCCTATGCTAGACCTGAGTGCTTACTTATTGTCCATACATTAGATGAGGAGATAACTAAGACAAATTCCAGCTACAGTGGGAACTTGGGCTTCTTGGAGTTTGGTTTTAGATTGATATACCAGCATAACCAAGGGTATGTATGCCCTTCCATCCCTACTCCCGGGAGTTGAGGTTATAGGTGTGCCACTGGCTTATTTTAGTCCCCAGTTGTGTCCTAGAGTGTGTCTGTCTAGATTGTGTGTGTGCCCAGTGTCTGTCTCTGCCGTGAATCAGCATGTGTGCTCAGCTCCTTCTCCAGCACCAAGTCTGCCTGTGTGCTGCGATCGTCTCTACAGTGGTAATGGACTAGCCCTAAAAGTGTAAGCAAACCTGCCATTAGATGTTTCTTTGAGTTGTGCTGGACATGATGTCTCTTCACAGCAGTAGACTAAGATAGCCAACAGGGCTAGTTTCAGCTCTCAGGACTGGCTGGAGTACAAGAAAGGGCCAGGGCAAAAACTAAACAGTGTCCAGAGGTTTGTCATACCTACCTGAGAACTGGTTCTGAGTGGTAACTCAGAGTTAAACTTTTTGTTTTATGTGCATGTCTGCATCATGTGCATGCAGTGCCTGCAGATATTCAGACAAAGCCATTCCCCTATGGTTTGGTACTGGGAGTTGAACCAGGGTCCTGTTGAACACTGAGGCTATCTCCCCAGCCCCCAGATCAACTTTTAACCCTAATGTTAAAAGTCAAACTATTAATCTTAATGTTTATTTGGGTTGCCACATTAACTCTAAAGATCAATAAAGTCTTCTCTTGGCACTTTGGAAAAAAAGAAAAGAAACCACTGACTCCCAGAAACTCATGAAAAAGTCTGGGCTCTGCTGCTCATTTGGGATGTTTGTCGTGGGCTTTCCTTCACAGCTGCCCACAGGAACCTCGTGCTCCAAGACAGACTGCCCTGCTGGGCCAGCCTTCAGAGGTTCTGAGCTTGTCTGCTTTCGACTGACGTGCTTCTAGTGCTGCCTGCCCAGACGATTACCCAGCCCTTGAGAGTCAGGCTGTCTTCTGCACACAGCCTCTCCCAGCTGTCCACACTGTTTATGTTGTTGGAACCACTGAGAAAATGTGATGAGGGAGTCAGAACAGTACCTATCCAGTTGTTTCATAGACTGCCCCTTGTTTTTTTTTTTTTCTCATAGGAGGGTTTTCTTCTCGGGAAATGAAAGGTGAAGCCAAGAACAGCATTACTGATTCACAAATGGATAATGTTAAAGTCGTTTATACAATTGGTGAGTCACCTAGCTCTGTATGGTTTTTGGTAGTTTATATGCTGACTAATCAGCATAATTGTGACTACTTTTTTGTAACATTTAATTGTGTGCTACATGTGTCATGCATAACTGCTGGAGTAGGTTCTCTCCTTCCATCATGTGGGGTCGGGGATTGAACTGAGTGGTCAAGCTTGTCAGCTGGTTCTTTCCCTGCTGAGCCATCTTGCCTGTGTGTGCCTCTGTGTGTGTGTGCTCTGTGTGTGTGTGTGTGTGTGTGTGTGTGTGTGTGTGTTGTGTGTGTGTTCAGACTATTAAAATATATGAGTGGGTATACTGGTGCACACTTGTAATCCCCACACCTAGAAGGAGGCAGGAGGATCAGAAGTTGGGTCCTATTGTTTGTCTTTGGCTAGTGACTAGAACATGTAGTTCCAAATGGGACTCCAGGTAGGGTTTTTAGCCCTGTGTCGCTGGGGAGTCACGTGATTCTCTTTGCTCATTCACCTTTGAAATAGTAAGAGTGGTTTGTCTTAGGGTGTGTCTGAAGTGTAAATGAAGAACTGCACATAGTGAAGCCAGGAGCATGAGGTAAACACGCCTCAGTGTGGTGGGCAAACGATTACTACACTCCTAATATCCTGAATCCTTTTTTTTCTAGACATTCAGAAAATAATATTCCATGCTACCGGCGCTTTTTAGGTGAGTAACAGTATTAGTAAGAACAAGTAAATTACCCATTATGAAAATAATTCTGTGCGAGTTAAGTAATTGAAAACACATGCAGAGTGTCTTAGTACCGGTTGTACACAGAAGGAGGTTTGTCGTTTGTTTGAAGGCACACTGGTGCGTCAATCCCACTTGTGATTCTTCAGTTGCCTTCCCATCAGCTGGTTTCTGCTTCCTCTGCAAAGCCGTTTACTGTGAGGTTGCATCCTCTCACCCAGTCCTCTCCATTTCTTATTGTATTCTCATGTGTAGTTACAGTCGTTTTTTCATCTTTGGATTCCGCTTTATTATCGCTCTCTCTTTTTTGTTACCAATTATATTCTTTAACCTGTTTGCTGTTGCATTTCTCTAGTGAAAAGGTCACCGCCGTCGGGTTGACAGATGGTAAGCAGAACTGCTGCTGTTAATACCCTGCATTTTCCTAATGTCTTAATGAGTTAGCATCCATAGAAAAATACAAACAATACATTTTCCCCAAGCAAACAAATGTAGCCATAGTATAGTGTCGTTTTAAAAGTCTGTTTATGATTGATATCAGCCGCAAAGGAAGCTAATCACTATCTTACACTCACACACTTTCACACACTCTCTTGGACATCTTAAGACTGTGCGTCACAGGGGCGTGCCAGTAAAGAAGGCTCTGAGGTGGGGAGAGGGTGTGACCCAGCAGCCCGGCATGCTTTACCCGAGCACCAGGAAAAGTGAGTCTTCTGCTGCAGTCCTTTTAACATACAGTGGAACACACAAACCATTTGATGAATGATGACTTCTTCATGGGACATCATAAAAATGACTTCCTGAAGGGCCCTGGACCAGCACAGGATTAAGAGACAATGAAAGGTGAATCAGTCTTTCTGGATGACTACATTAAGAATTAGACCAATTAAGTAGTGTCTGAGCTGCAGAGACCACCATCTACTAATGTCTGGGCCTGTCACACTTAGGGTAAAGGTTAAAGAGGACATGAGTAGAGCTGTCTGGAAAATATCTCTCATTCACAAGTTATATACCCTTCATCTTCAGTTAAAACCAGAATAGGCCGAAGTTCATGATTAGTGGAAAACACAGAACTACTTAATGCAAGTGGTTCTCAACCTGTAGGTTACCTAAGACCATCAGAAAACACAGGTATTTATGATTCATAATAGTAGTAAAATTATAGTTATGAAGTAGCAACAGAAATCATTTTATGGTTGGGTTACCACGACATGAGGAACTGTATTAAAGGGTCGCAGCGTTAGGAAGGTTGAGAAGCATTGACTATTTAATGGTAGGACAGAACAGGAAGAGACGACATTTCTTTTTAATGGTTGTGTGTGTGGTGTTGGGGATGCTGCTGAGCAAGTTTCTGCTAAGCCCAGCCTCTAGGCTTTCTAACAACTTGTCATGTTGGCGCTTCCCACTTACAGATCATATAGGTGAGTCTATTAAAAGTCTTCTGATGACATCTCTTGAAGTCCAGGTTAGCTAAGCATTAATACCCAGCTTTATAATTTACCAGGGTTGTCAAGATACAACCCTGTGAGCTATTTTATACAGCCCTTCATCTCCGAATGTTACCGTATTTTTAAAGGGCGTGGGGAAAGTAAGAGAAAGGGCACACAGTAGGAAGCAGACATGGGGGAAGTAAGAGAAAGGGCACACAGTAGGAAGCAGACATGGGGGGAAAGGCTTGGAAGACTTTGACTGCAGTTTACAGGTGAACTGTACCAGCGGTGGACTAACTACATTGCTTCTCAAACATTTCAACTGAATACACTGACTGGCTCTTCTCAAAGGCCTAGAAATTCTTTTAAAATAGGTCAATGAACACTAAAATTTAATAACTTAAAAAGTAGGCACTTAAGTATGAATTCTTTACTGTATATCCTTTTGGGGAGTTAGGAGACAACACAGGGTCTCTATATGTAGCCCAGGCTGGCCTAAAACTCCAGATTCTCCGGTCGCAGCCTTTCAAGTGTTAGATTATAGTCATGTGCCACCACACCTGGCTTTTATAATGTTTCCATATAAAACTCTTTCTAGAAAACTTGACATATAATCAGCATTCTCACACATCTGTACTATTAGCCTATGCTTATATACCCTGAGGTATTCAGTGTCTCACACATCTGTACTATTAGCCTATGTTTATATACCCTGAGGTACTCTGTGTTCTCACACATCTGTACTATTAGTCTATGCTTATATACCCTGAGGTACTGTGTTCTCACACATCTGTACTATTAGTCTATGCTTATATACCCTGAGGTACTCTGTGTTCTCACACATCTGTACTATTAGTCTATGCTTATATAACCCTGAGGTATTCAGTGTTCTCACACATCTGTACTATTAGCCTATGCTTATATACCCTGAGGTATTCAGTGTTCTCACACATTTGTACTATTAGCCTACACTTATATACCTGGGGTACTCTGTGTTCTCACACATCTGTACTATTAGCCTATGCTTATATACCCTGAGGTACTCTGTGTTCTCACACATCTGTACTATTAGTCTATGCTTATATACCCTGAGGTACTGTGTTCTCACACATCTGTACTATTAGTCTATGCTTATATACCCTGAGGTACTCTGTGTTCTCACACATCTGTACTATTAGTCTATGTTATATACCTAAGGTACTCAGTGTTCCACACATCTGTACTATTAGCCTATGCCCTTAAGTACTCTGTGTTCTCACACATCTGTACTATAGTCTATGCTTATATACCCTGAGGTACTCAGTGTTCTCACACATCTGTACTATTAGTCTATGCTTATGTACCCTGAGGTACTCAGTGTTCTCACAACATCTGTACTATTAGTCTATGCTTATATACCCTGAGGTACTCAGTGTTCTCACACATCTGTACTATTAGTCTATGTTATATACCTGAGGTACTCAGTGTTCTCACACATCTGTACTATTAGTCTATGCTATATACCCTGAGGTACTCAGTGTTCTCACACATCTGTACTATTAGTCTATGTTATATACCCTGAGGTACTCAGTGTTCTCACACATCTGTACTATTAGCCTATGCCCTTAAGGTTACTCAGTGTTCTCACACATCTGTATTATTAGTCTATGCTTATATACCCTGAGGTACTGGTGTTCTCACACATCTGTACTATTAGCCTATGCCCTTAAGTACTCAGTGTTCTCACACATCTGTACTATTAGTCTATGCTTATATACCCTGAGGTACTCAGTGTTCTCACACATCTGTACTATTAGCCTATGCCTTAAGTACTCAGTGTTCTCACACATCTGTATTATTAGTCTATGCTATATACCCTGAGGTACTCAGTGTTCTCACACATCTGTACTATTAGCCTATGCCCTTAAGTACTCTGTGTTCTCACACAATCTGTACTATAGTCTATGCTTATATACCCTGAGGTACTCAGTGTTCTCACACATCTGTACTATTAGTCTATGCTTATGTACCCTGAGGTACTCAGTGTTCTCACACATCTGTACTATTAGTCTAATGCTTATATACCCTGAGGTGACTCAGTGTTCTCACACATCTGTACTATTAGTCTATGTTTTATACCCTGAGGTACTCAGTGTTCTCACACATCTGTACTATTAGTCTATGCTTATATACCCTGAGGTACTCAGTGTTCTCACACATCTGTACTATTAGTCTATGTTATATACCCTGAGGTACTCAGTGTTCTCACACATCTGTACTATTAGCCTATGCCCTTAAGTACTCAGTGTTCTCACACATCTGTATATTAGTCTATGCTTATATACCCTGAGGTACTGTGTTCTCACACATCTGTACTATTAGCCTATGCCCTTAAGTACTCAGTTGTCTCACACATCTGTACTATTAGTCTATGCTTATATAACCTGAGGTACTCAGTGTTCTCACACATCTGTACTATTAGCCTATGCCCTTAAGTACTCAGTGTTCTCAACATCTGTATTATTAGTCTATGCTATATACCCTGAGGTACTCAGTGTTCTCACACATCTGTACTATTAGCCTATGCCCTTAAGTACTCTGTGTTCTCACACATCTGTACTATTAGTCTATGCTTATATACCCTGAGGTATTCAGTGTTCTCACACATCTGTACTATTAGTCTATGGCTTAATTACCCTGAGGTACTTACTGCACCAGGTTGAGTTGCTTAGAAGTGAACCATACTAGAGAAATACAGAATAAAATTTTTTTTCTTTTTTCTCTCCTCTCTTCTTCTTCCTTCCCTGTCCCCTTTTCCTTCTCTGGGTTGAACCCAGGAACTTGTTTCTGGACGTGTCATGATTCAGTCTTTGTCCAAGTCACTAATGTCATAGCAGATGTCCTTCAGTGAACCCAGCTACCCCTCAGCCCATTAAAACTTTTTTTTTTTTTTTTTTCTTTTTTTTGGTTTTTTCGAGACAGGGTTTCTCTGTGTAGCTTTGCGCCTTTCCTGGAGCTCACTTGGTAGCCCAGGCTGGCCTCGAACTCACAGAGATCCGCCTGGCTCTGCCTTCCAAGTGCTGGGATAAAGGCGTGCGCACCAACGCCCGCTAAAACTATTTTAATGAAGGCTACTTGTGTTTTTCCCTGTGGTACTGGAGATTGAACCGAGGGCTTTACTCATACTGGGTTGACCTGTAATCTCAGTCGTTTCTTTATCTATTTGAGACATCGTTTACTAAATTGCTGGCCTTAAACTCACTCTTGTAGCTTAGGCAGAACTCAAGGTTTCTCTTGCCTTAACCTGTTGCCTTAATGCTGGTCAGATTTATAGGCGTGTACCATGAAGCTCAGCTTAAAATGTTGCCATATAGAATATAGTTGGTCAGTTTTAATGTAATAAATATTTCCAGTATATACTTGAGGATTTCCATTAAAAAAAACCTATAGAATCCTATAGGATTTTGTTTATCATTTCAGCATTGTTAAAAGGAATATCGTCTATCTTAATGCTAAAAGGAAGGAGTAGGACTGAGGAGATGGCTTCATTGTTAAACTACCTGCTACACAAGAGTAAAGACCTGGGTTTGGATCCCCAGCAACCATGTCAAAGCTCCATGCATCTGTAACCCTAGTGTCAGGGAGGAGGGCAGAGAGAGGTGACAGGAAGATCCTAGGGCGCATTGGCCACAACTAGCCAAGTCTATGAGCTCCAGGTCCAGAGCGAGCAAGGAAAACAGCATCACCTTTGGCTTTTATGTGCGTGTGTGCACTGATTGCATGTGTGCACACACATAACTGCACCTGTATATGGAAGGAACCATGACTTGGAGTCTTACAGGAAGAGAAAGCAAAGCCAGAAGTAAATGTCTGGGTTGTCTAGAATTATTCTTTCTGTATCTTGGAAGTCCAGCTACAAAGCACTGGACTAAACCAAATTCATCCTCTCCTCCCCAGTCTCCCCAGATACCCAAAACATACAGCTTTTGGATTAACAATGAATAATTAACCTTTTTTTTACTGCTCTTCATTACTATTCCAACAGGGCTTATCAAGTTATTAAGAAGTGAACTGGGTATATGAACTTTCTGATACTTGTATTTAATGAATAGTATATTGTTCTGTTTTAGTTTAAAAGTATGATAGACAAAGCTATACCTAGTCTTTTATGTTGTTGTTTTGCTTATGGACCTAATGTTTCTACCATGTAAGTGTTAATTTTTTAATTTTTTTCTACTATTTACTTTAGGAGTTCATATGATAGGCAAGTAGATATGCATTTTGGTTGTATAGTAATGGGTTAGGATAACATTTAAAATGCAAATAAAATTATTCAAATTTCTAGCTTACTTGAAATATCTTTAATTTTGATTTTTATAGCTTTTATAATTCTTTAGGTGAAGTAAACGAACACGCACTGAAGAAAATTCTTTCAAATGTCAAAAAGGTATTATCCTTTCTTTGTTAGTACTGTTTGTACTATTTTGCGATCCTAAAAACATAGTACTTTTACAGAAGCCTTAAGTGGTATTAGTGGTATTCATTAGAAATATAAGAAGACTTATTCTCCAGAAATTCAGCAATGTTTCTCTAAAAGCAAAACTAATCATGGAGCATATCCATCTTGGGGCTAAGAGAAATGGCTTGGGTTCCGTTCCCAGCTCCCACATGGCAGCTCACAACCAGCTGTAACTCCAGTCCCAAGAGATTACGATCACTTCTTCTGTCCTGTGTGAACACCTGCATACACGTGGTACACAGACATACAAGCTGGCAAAATACTCCTGCATATACAGTAAAATGGGAAAAGACGGTATCCATCTTATTATTTCCTTGACTACTATGATTTACGTGGACTTCTCTGTGGTTTATTGCTTAACACAGTCTTTGCCAGTCTGATTTATTCTAGAACATAACTCATTTCTGTTATTTTCACAGAGCTGCAATCTTTGTTTTGTTTTGTCTTCTGGTCTCAAACTGCTGTAGTAAGTGGCTGGGACTTGAGGTGTGTGTCACAGAGCCTGGCTTTGCAGTTACTATTGATATAAATGCAGAGACAGCTTCCTATACAGCAATTACATTTAAATCCTCCATGTACTAGTCTTCAGATAAAGTTATTGAAAGTCAAAATGCCCCCTCCCCACAAAAAAAAAAAAAAAAAAAAAAAAAAAACACAACTTTTCCCAAGGTAATGCATTTTTGTCTTAAAATTTTATTTATTATGTATACAGTGTTTTGCCTGCCCATATGCCTGCAGGCCAGAAGAGGGCGCCAGATCTCATTGTAGATGGTGTGAGCCACCATGTGGTTGTTGGAAATTGAACTCAGGGCCTCTGGAAAGAGCAGCCAGTGCTCTTAACCTCTGAGCCATCTCTCCAGCCCAAGATTTCAGGAATAGTTTTGGTCACTGGGGATGCTGGCACACATTCTAATTTTAGAATGAAAGTAGATTTAATAATAGAAGTGTCTTTTAGATAACTGAGTGTATACATGTTATCCTAAGTATGTGGGGAGCCACGGTGGGAGGATTTCAAGTTTGAGGCCCACTAGGCAACCTCATAGATCCTGACACAGGCTGTGGCTGTAGCTTCTGGGTTCACTTCCCTAGCACTAAAGCATGAGCATGAGAGGTCGGAGGTCAGTCTGTGGAAACGATATGGTGGAGAGAGAGAACAGTAGGCTGTCCTGAGCTCCCCACGGGTAGAACACTTATGTACATGCACACATGCACACACACATACGCACATGCACACACATACACCAACACACACATGCACACACACACATACACATGCACACGCGCACACACACACACATGCCACACACACACATACATACATGCACACATACACACATACACACACACACATGCACACACACACACATACATATACACACACACACATGCACACACACACACATACATAAAGTGTAAATTGTTTTAAAGGAAATGGTTGAACTTAAAAAATTATATTTGGGGCCAGCAAGATGGCGAGGTGGAGAATGCACCTGCTGTTAACCTGGATGAGCTGAGTTTTGTTTTTGAGACATAGCCTCACTCTGTAGCCCACTATGTCTTTGAACTTGTTATCCTCCTCAGCCTTCCAAATGCAGAGATTAGAGGTATAAGAGCCATTTTCTAATTTCTTCACTTTGATGTGTAAATAAATATAGTGTTTTTTTATTATAAGTCAATAATGAGAATTATTTTCCAATCTAAAACAGTTATTACTATTAATCATGAATTTTTTGCATGCTACAGATTACAAAAACCTTTCATATGATCTTAAAAATTTTTTTAAAACAGCTTAACACTTTACAAATCAAGTGTGTACATAGGACATAAATGTGTTTCTAGGCAGTGATTCCTGGTATGTGAAACAATGGCATTGGTGTTTCCTTCACGTAAATTCTAACAGAAGATAGTGATTGCAAGATAGCAAATGTTTTGCTTTGTTGTTAAATTAGAGTAGGAACTGGGGATATAGCTCAGTTGGTAAAGTACTTATCTAAAGACCTGGGTTCCACATTTTAAAGAATGTGGAGCACATTAAAAAAAACAAGAAGAAGAAAAACCAAACAAACAAAACCAAGGTATGGTGGTACATACCAGTACTAGAGTACTAGAGAAGGAAGCAAGAGGATCAGAAGTTCAGGGTCATCCCTGATTACAAATGGAGGTTGGGGTCAGCCTGAGGTACACAAGGTCCAGTCTAAAAAAAAAAAAAACAACCCAGTAAGTCAAGAAGGTTTTTTTTGTTTTGTTTTGTTTTGAGGTTTTTTTTTTTTTTGGGGGGGGGTTGTCTTGGTGTTTGGGATTTTTTGTTTGTTTGTTTGTTTTTGTTGTTTTGGTTTCTCTGTGTAGCCCTGGCCACCCTGGAACTCGTTTTTTAGACCAGGCTAGCCTCGAACTCAGAAAGATCTGCCTTCCCTTGCTTCTTGAGTACTGGGATTAAAAGTGTGCACTACCACCACTTAACAAGAAGGTTTTTTGTTTTGTTTTATTTTCTGCATTAAAATTGTAGGGTTTTGCTAAGTGGAAATTAACTATGTCAGTTTGTTTACTTTATAAAGTATATAAGTAGGTACATTCTTGACTTATAACCCAAACTTTACCAACAGTTGGAGAACTATTTTAAGTTCTGCAGGTTTTGTCAGGCTTAGTGGTGATGCCTTTAATCCCACCCTAGGCCGCCTGGTCTACAGAGCGAGTTCTGGGACAGTTAGGGCTGCACCACACCACAGTCTTGCTGCCTCCGTCCTGCGTGCTGGAGCCATTGGGTACACTGCAGCTACTGCCGCAAGACCATCAGTTTTATTGCTGAGCTATAAGAAGACGTGTAATAATTGTATGCAGCAAAGATTTAATTTTTCCCATATTCTCTCCAGACTGTGGTGGGTTGGTACAAATTCCGTCGTCACTCGGATCAGATAATGACGTTTAGAGAGCAGTTGCTGCACAGAAACTTACAGATGCATCTTTCAAGCCCAGAGCTTGTTTTTCTGCTCTTAACACCAAGTATAGCAACAGAAAGCTGTTCCACTCACTGCCTGGAGCACGCCTTATATAAGCCTCAGACCGGGTAAGCATTGCTTAGTTCTGGCTAGTTGAAACTAATAGAAAAGCACTAGCTTTTTATAGTGCATTGTGGCTGTAAGTGTTTTCATACAGTGTTGCCCAAGTTGTCCTAGTAGCAACAAAGTAAGTATTACTCTCTGTTGGTAATAGGTGAGAAAACAAAGGCTAGGCAAGGAGGTGGGTGGGAGCCCACGTGCAGCGCTCACTTGGACTCTTGTGTCCTGGGACGGGAAGCATTACTGTTGTACTTATTTAAGTGTGGACTGGAACAAATTCTTCAGAGACAGCACTTATTGATGACCTGCCGCAGTGAGTTCAGGCAGTAACCTTGGGTATTATAAATTACATTCTCTGTGAATATAAGAATTAAGTTAAAAGAGTACTACCAATTAAAATTACTTTAATTCCTTATGGAAGATAAATCTCAACATAATACCTTAAAATTGAATATCACTTATCTCAGACACTTAGGATTAGACAGAACCAGACACTTCATTCAGAATCTAGAGTTTTTGCATATACCCACTGAGATACCTTGGGAGTGGGGCAGACTCAAATATCAACATAAAGTTCATTTATGCCATATAAATATAACCAAGTTAATTTTTTAAACAGTATTGCAAATAGTTTTTTGTAGATGTAACCAACCGTATTATTAAATAAGAAACACAGAACCAATGCAAAGAAGAAAGCTAAGTGGTCAGAGCTAAGAGTTAAAACCTTACCCTTCCTCCTGCGGTGGTCCTACCTCTCCAAACCAGAGCTACTTCCTGTGTTAAAGTCTTTATATAGTTTCTGTTCTGCCTTCTCATGGGTTGTAAACCCAACCACATGACTGCCTCATCACAGCCTGTCTGTATAGACCTCCAGGTTTTCTATGGTTGGTATTGATATTAAAGGCATGTGTCTCCAATGATGGCTGTATCCCTGAACACACAGAGACTTACCTAGCTCTGCCTACCAAGTGCTGGGATTGAAAGTGTACGCCACCACTGCCCTGTTTTCCTATGGCTTGCTAATAGCTCTGACCCCCGGGCAGATTTATTTATTAACATACAAATAACATTTTAATACAAATAAAATATCACCATAGTTTTTGATTGTTTGCTTGTTTTGTTTTGTTTTTATAGACAGTGTGTAGCCTGGGCTGGTCATGAACTTGAGGTCTTGCTGCTCCAGTGTTCCTAGTGCTAGGATTATAGATAATAGGTTGTCATACAAGACTTGGAACATGTGTTTGTACTGATCTGTCACATGAAAGTCAGACAGGAAATCGTCCATTTGTTTTCACTGTTTCCTTGAGACAGTGTCACTGTATAAACTGAGCTGGATAAGATATTGACAGATGCCGGGTGGTGGTGGTGCATGCCTTTAATCCCAGCACTCGGGAGGCAGAGGCAGGCGGATCTCTGTGAGTTCCAGGCCAGCCTGGGCTACCAAGTGAGTTCCAGAAAAGGCGCAAAGCTACACAGAGAAACCCTGTCTCAAAAAAAAAAAAAAAAAAAGCTAGTGGTTTCAGGAGCTAGAGAGGGCTCAGCATTTAACACTGGCTGCTCTTCGAGGACTCAGGTTCAATTCCTAGCACCCACATGACAGCTCCCAACCATCTGTAAACTCCAGTGTCAGGGAGACGTATACTTTTCTGGCCTCCAAGGGCACTAGTGGTACATAGATATACATGCAGGCAAAACACCCATACACAAAATAATGAAACAAAAAACTAGTTGCTTCAACTTAGTTTATCTGGGAAAATTCTATCATGCTAAATAATAATGGGGAGTTGTTTTTATTTTAATACTGTTAGGAAAGCAGCATGCTCTGATGACAGATGTCCTTTTATTTTAAATTCAATTTTAAACTTTTTTCAACAGGCTTTTTCATAGGGTACCTTTGGTGGTTGCCAATCTGGGAATGTCTGATCAACTGGGTTATAAAACAGAATCTGCTTCCTGTACGTCCACTGGCTTTAGCAGAGCAGTGAGAACACACAGGTAAGAGTTTCATTCAGGGGCTGGAGAGATGGCTCAGTGGTTAAGAGCACTGTTTGTTCTTCCAGAGGTCCTGAGTTCAATTCCCAGCAACCACATGGTGGCTCACAACCATCTGTAATGAGATCTGTTGCCC
This sequence comes from Peromyscus leucopus, assembly GCF_004664715.2. Taxonomy (NCBI): domain Eukaryota; kingdom Metazoa; phylum Chordata; class Mammalia; order Rodentia; family Cricetidae; genus Peromyscus; species Peromyscus leucopus. The sequence continues at coordinate 3,140 of NW_023504952.1, read as the reverse complement.
TCTTCTGGTCTGCAGGGTGTACATGCACAAAGAACACTGTATACATAATAAATAAGTAAATCTTAAAAAAAGAGTCTTATTCAGACAGTAAAGACTAAGTGAATCCTGGTGGAACTGGAGTATTTTCACCGCTGTTCCATACTTCCTTTTAGACTTCTCTGCTTAAAGTTCTATACATCTACCCAAGGAAACTATCTTTTTTTTTTTAATAGTTCTCAGTTTTTTAATGAAGATGGATCGTTAAAGGAGGTGCACAAGATAAATGAAATGTACGCTGCTATACAAGAAGAATTGAAGGTAACTTAGGGACCACTTCAGAGTTCATCTCAGTAGATTGCTATGAATTGTTTCAGAGAAAAATGAACAGTTTTTGAATATATGTTGTATTCCATTGAATTCCATAATAGAGACTACCACCCCTGGGGGATAGCTATACAGGTTTAATTTTGCTCAGTATATCATGACTATAACTACTTCTTTTCTTTTTTTGAAAATGATTTCACTATGGAGCCCTGGCTGTCCTGGAACTTGCTATATAGTCGACCAAGCTGTCCTTGAACTTAAAATGGCTCTCCTGGGATTAAAGGCATGTGCCACCAGGCCCAGCCCTCAGTCTTTGAAGACGAAGAGGGAAGCAGATATTTAGAAGCACAGCCATACTCCAGCATTCTAGTCTGGAGTCCTAGGATGGATCCCAAGTGCAGGAGAGTCATGGGGTCAGTGTAAATAAATTGGAGGGATTGAGGACTACAGCAGAATCTGACCCCAGGGAGGTGGAGAGAACAGCTGGTCAAGAGTTTCGGGTGTACTGTTGGATGGAAGCTTACCTGAGCATAACCTTGACTCGGAATCTGCTTTCACCTCAGCACGAGCATTACAGGGATTGCACCACTGTGCCTGACTGAGAGAGCCTCTTTCTTACAAGAAGAAAATGTTAAATCCATAATTGGACAAAGTGACCCGAAGTTGTCCATAGGCATACTAATGTCCTCACCATGCTCAGTCATCGATAGGAGCAGTCCTCCGGGGATACTGCTTAAAAGAAAGCACTGTGGGGCTCAGTGTAGAACACTTGCCTGGAACTCAAAAAGCTCTGAGTTTGGTCCCCAGCACTCACTACACGATGGTGTACGTCTGTAATTTCAGCATTGGGGAGGTAAAGGCAGGAAGATGAGAAGTTCAAGGTCATCTTTAGCTGCATACTAAATCTGAGGCCAGTCTGGGACACATGAGGCTTTGTCTAATAAATTGTGAAATCATGAGTCTCAAACTGAAAACATTGGTCAGTTGTTTTCCTCAGTTGGGTATCTAAAGCCTGTTTCCATGGTAGCCACACTTGTCAGTAGATCATAGTAAGGAAAAAAAAGGTTAACACACTTTGTATACTACTAACATTATATACTATTTTTTAAAGATTTATTTTGGGGGTTGGGGATTTAGCTCAGTGGTAGAGCACTTGCCTAGCAAGCACAAGGCCCTGGGTTCGATTCTCAGCTCCAAACAAAGATTTATTTTGATGTGATTCGTTTTTTGCCTAGAGTCTTTTTGTTACAATGTGTGTGTCCACTGCCCTCGAAGGCAAGAAGAGGGCATTTGTTCCCCTGGATTTGGAGTTACAAACAGTTGTGAGCTGCCATGTGGGTGCTAGAAAACTAACTCAGATCCCCTTAACTACTGAGCCATCTCTCTAACTCTCACATACTAATTTTTGTTATGAATACATAACACAGAAACTTTGAAAATAACACTGAGAATGTCACCATTTTATTTAAGTAAATTTTTTATTGAAAGTAAAATTTTCCCTCATATAATATGTCTTTTTTATAGTTTCCCCTCACTCTACTCTTCCCAGAACCTCTTCACCTCCCCTTCTATCCAAATCTACTCCCTTTTGGTCTCATTAGAAAACAAACAGGTAAGCCTTGGTGTCACACACCTTCATTTCCAGCATTTAGGAGGCAGATGCAGGCAGATCTTAGAGTTCAAGGCCAACTTTGAAGTTCTAGGTCAACTGGGACTACACACACACACACACACACACACACACACACACACACACACACAAAATCTGGGGAGGGGGAAGAAAAGAAAGAAAGAAGAAAAAAAACCAGGCTCCTAAAGGATAATAATAAAATAAAATAAAACAAAAACAACACATCAGAGTTGGAGAAAACAGAAGGAAAAGGCCTAATAGAAGGCCCAGGAAACCGTGACCCACTCATTCTCACATTCAGAGATCTACAAAACCACTAAACTGGAAGCCATAACAGATATGCAGAGGACCTGGCAGACCCGGGCAGGCCCTCTGCATGCTACCTGAGTCTGAGTTCATGGAGCTTTGATCCTACAGATTCAGAGGGCCTGTGTTCTTGGCATCTTCCACTCCCTCTGACATTCTCTCCCTGCCTCCTCCATAGAGCTCCCTGAGCTCTGGGGAGGGGTTGATAGACGTACCATTTAGGACTAAATGTTCCAAGACTAAGTCTCTGTTATTTGTTCCCTTCTGCTGTGGGAAGAAACCAAGTAGTTTTGTTTGTTTGTAGACAGGGTCTCACTATGTAGCCGTGGCTAGCCTGAACTAAGTGGACCAGGCTGGACTAGAAGTCACTGAGATCCACCTGCCTCTGCCTCCCAAGTGCTGGGAGGCCGCTGAGAATGTCACCATTTTCAAGTGATTATTATTTTTATTTTGCCATTTCTCAAGTTTTTCCCCAACACATAAATACTGACATACTTGACAATGATGACAACAGGAATTTGTATCGTGATTTCAAAGGATATGTCATTAAACATTTTCACTTTGCCACAAAATCTTTTATTTTTAATGCAGTGTGTTCTTAAATTTTAAATTGACAGGTAAAACTCATGTAAAGCCACGTGTAATACACACCTGCCACTCTAGCACTGTGGAGGTGGAGGCAAGAGGATCAGGAGTTCAGTGCCATCCTCAGCAACACAGTAAGTTTGAGGCTAGCCTGGGCTACATGAGACCCTGTATAAAAAAGGGGGGAAACCTTTTGTAAAGTGTGTTTATGTGATAGAAGGGTTATATCACAAATGCCTTGTGTCAGCATCTTTGTGGTTAGAACACTCAGCACTCACTCTCTGTTCTCTAAGTAGATCATTTTTAGCTTTTCTCT
>NW_023504951.1:0-14889 GCF_004664715.2 Peromyscus leucopus | reverse complement strand
GATAAGTCTGCCAGATGTTCTAGGCCTGTAGGCTGAAGATGGATGTCCCAAGGTTACAGAGGAACCTTGGGGGACTGTTTCTGTCATTTCTTAGCTGTTTGCTCTGCACTTCCTGTTTACTCAGGTAATATTCCTTCTCAGGTCTCTGAAGGAGTGGAAGACTGGATAGTTATAGTTATAGTTTTCCTTGTTAACAAATTCACCTCACAAAAGAGATGTAAAGTGTGTAAGGTTGAGAGATATAAAAAGATAGTTTGGGGTTGGTAATGCAAGTTAGGTAGAAAATGAATTAGGTACAATGCTTTGAACTCACCAAGATAGGATAGAAAATGGAGTATTTTCTCTCAATTAGACAAAAGCAAATGGACTGGACATGGTTAATGTAATTCTTGCCTGTATATATTTGTATATAATTAGTGTACTTACTGTATATAGTTTTACTATGTTAGTTTAAAAAAAACCTTTCCTTTTTGTTTAGACAAAAAGAAGGAAATGTCATGTGATATTTTGATTGTGTTCTAACAAATAAAACTTGCTTGGAGTCAGAGGGCAGAGCTAGCCACTAGCTAACCAGAGAAGTTTGGAGGACTCTAAACAGAATAGAAACAGGAAGTGGCAAGGCATGGCTGAGAGAGAATCTAAGCCTTTTGGAAGGAGGAACAGAAGAGGTAGGAAGCAGCTGGCGGCTGTTCCCTGTTCACTGATCTTCTGGTTCTTACCCCAATATGTGACTCTTCTTTTTTATTGAAAAAGATTAATCAGATTACCGCATCAGACCTCATCCATATTTTAGTATCTACCTGATAAGGTTGTTGTGATGTCCAATGGGACCAAGTAAATGACTGCTAAGTGGTCACTGTCCTTGTTACTTCTGCCCCTTGCAAAGATGCCCAGGACTAAGCAGAATTCAGAAGTTCCCATAGGGTAAACCTACCACTGCAGGTGACCTCATTCCCAGAACATGAGAATGAGTAGGAGCTGGTGTAAGGGTTCCTTATGAGGAATGCACAGTTTTCCAGTTATCGACCTGAGCAAGGCAGTTGTCACGAGTCCTGCAGCAACTGGAGAGAGGAAGGAACAGCTGAGGATGGAGTATGGACCTACAGTAGGTCAGTTCTCACTTACAGTCTTTCTCAAATATGTGAGGATGACTTAACATGATGTTCCAGAAGAAATGGTCCTGAGGCTCGAGAATCTGCAATTTCCATTAAGCATATATTTATTGAAAGCAACTTCTGTGAAGTGTGATGGTGTCTACAATTTCCCAGTACTTTGTGGGGCAGAGGCAAATGGATCTCTGAGTTTGAGATCAGCCAAGATATATAAGTGAGACCCTGTCTCCAAAAAAAGGATTTTTGAACAAAGCTGCAGGAATACAATGAAATTATACATTCTGGAGTATTGATGACTTTTTAAAGCCAAGGCTGACACTTTGATGGGAGATGTGATGGTTGGCAGTGCCCTAGTCTGCCAATTGAGGGCAGCATTGCCACTATTTACACGTCACACATTCTGCTTTCAGGGACACTAGATACAGGGTCCTCTTGGACTGATTTCTTTGCATGACAGGAGAGAAAATACATGCTGTGGGTGATGATGTCCACCTTTAATCTCAGCACTCAGGAGGCAGAGGCTGGATGATCTCTGAGTTCAAAGTCGGCATGGGCTCTAGAGAGAGTTCAAGGACAACTAAGGCTACACAGAGAACCTCTTTATGGAAACAAAAAACCAAGAAAGAAAAATAAATAATAATAAACAACACAACATATACGATGTTTGCAGAATATGCATGTCTCCTATTCATGCCTCGTGAGATGCTCTGCTTGTGTCCTGTCCCCACACCACACAGACCCTCCAGTGTCCCACCTAGTGGATCACTCACCTGTCTAAGTCTTCATCTGAATCGCCAATCTCACAAGCCACAGTAGCAGCCATAGAATCTGTACTCTAAGACTGTACCAGTATCGGGAATGTTGCAATCGAACACATTGCCCAACTGCCACACAGCCTGAGGGCTGATGCTCTGTGCAGTAGCACCTGATACAAGAAAGCACAGCAACTCCATCAATCCCACCTGGCTTTACCAGGGGTCTGATACCTGCCTGCTAGCTTCCTCCTGGACTATTAACAACTGCTACATTGGGAGAGCAGGGAATACAGGTGTGTGTGTGTGTGTGTGTGTGTGTGTGTGTGTGTGTGTGTGTGTGTGTTGTGTGTTGTGTGTGTGTGTGTGTGTGTTTGCATGCTCCAACACAGTTGAAAGCAAGCCTTGGGAGCACTCATAAATGTCATGCTATACATGAGGAAGTCAGAGCACAGCTTTAGGGATTGGGTTTTCTCCCTCTACTATGTAGGTCTTGGAGACCAAACTCAGGTCACCAGGCCTAAGAGAAGGTGTCTACTTGTTTGAGACAGAGAGTTGCCTGGTAACCCAGTCTGGCCTCCAACTCTGTGGCAACCCTCTGGCCTCAGCCTCCCCAGTGGTAGGATTATAAATGTACTCCACTGTACCGGCAGGGCTGAGTCCCCAGGACTAAGGTCTATAGACATTGCCTTTTGCCTTTCTTCTTTCTCATTTCTCACCGTCAGGACAGACAGCCACCACACTGTGACCTGCCCTGGGGTCTCTGTGTTGAGGAGCTGAGAACACACTCAAGTCAGCAGCCAGGGACCAACTGACCTCTTAGTTCAATAACCCAACAATCCTACCACCTCTTGAGTTTGAAAGCTGCCCCACCCCTACTCAAGCCTAGGTGAAATCCTAGCCTTAGCCAGCAGTGGGATTCATCACAGTTCTAGCTGAGACCTTGAGCCAGAGAAGCAGCCAACACATGCTCATGGTTTTACACTGGAAGAATTAGAAGGAATCTGTTGTATGGCCATGCACAGCTCATAGACAAGGATAATGGTCAGATCATCATTGTAATGTCAGCATTTGACACAACAAACTGTTCATCAGCTGAGGAGTAGGTAAATGACCAGGATTCAGTCTGCAGTGGATACTCAGTCACCAGGAAAATGTAGGAGAAGCCAGGTACAGTGGAATACACAGTGTGTAATCCCAGCTCTCTGGAGGCTGAGGCAGGTGGATAAGAAGTTTCAGATTACCAGAGTACAGTGTCAGAGGACTTTAATCCCAGCACTCTGGAGCTAGAGGCAGGTGGATAACTGAAATCAAAGCCAGCCTGGTCTATAGAGTGAGTTCCAGGACAGCCATGGTTACTATGAGAACCATGTTTAGAAAAACATGAAAAAAAAAGTTGCAGAAGCAAGTATGGCATGTATGCAATCCTAACACTTGGAAGGTGAGGCAGAAAGCTTTCAATCTGGACATAATGTTGAGTTGGAGGACATCCTGAGCCACATCATAAGATCAGGAAATAAAATAATCATCAGGGCTGGAGAGATGGCTCTGCAGTCAGGAGCACTTGCTGCACTTGCATAGGACCCAGGCTCGGTTCCAGCACCCACATGGCAGCTCACCACTGTCTATGACCCTAGTTCTGAGGATCAGACCCCTCCTCTTGCCTCTGTAGGCACTGCTCACACACAGTTCACAGATACACATGTGCCGGCAAAACACTCAAACACATAAAATAAAATTAAATATTTTTTTAAAGTACAAGAAAATCCAATTTACAGGGCACCTAAGTTCCCGGAAATGGGTTCCATGGCTTATGGCAGAGGCAGAAGGGGCTTTCTTTGCTTGGGTAGGTGAATGTAGTGGACTTTCCCAAGGGATTGTCTGAGTTCAGACGTAGAGGGTAAAGGTGCCAGCTGTTGTGGATATGAGGTGAGCATGGAATTCCAACCCACAGGCTGCTAGTCCCCAACAGGAACCCCAAACCAGAACTTGAGGCATGACCAGCGAGGCTGTGCATTGAAGACAAGGGAGATGGGGGCACTCGGAGGGACAAGGGTCCTACCTGTGAGCAGAGAAACCAGCAGAAGAGTTTCATCCTGAGCGAGAGGAGGACTCAAGTGACTTCTCTTTATAGTCCTGTAGCTGTGCTCTGACAGTGTCCAGTCAGCACACGGGGCCTGTGACTACTGTGTGTGTAGCACAGAAGTAGAATATGTGCACCCTCACACACAGTCCCGACCTGCAGAGCTGCTGTAGATGGTGACAGAGCCTGAATCAGTGCTGTCCAGAGACAGAGAAAGGATAGCTCAACACCCCAACCAGTCAAGTGCAGTGACTGGCAAAGGTCCAAGTCCCTCCCGCATGGGTGCTTTGAGGTCATAAGAAGATATATACATTGCTCCTGGAGTCGGGTTTGAGGGATGCTGATAGTGATGTGTGGTCCCTGGGAGGAGTACCTGGACCCAACAGTCCTCCATGTTAACTGTATAAACTAAGTGCAAAGTCTGTCCCAAGAACATGACACAGCCTTTGAGATAGATCCAGTTACAAATTCAATCTTTAATTAATTAACTCATTAATTAATGTGTGGGTTTGTGGGGGGGTGGGTTGGTGGGTGAGAGAGAACAAGATAGGAAGACATACAGACAGACAGAGAGAGAGAGAGAGAGAGAGAGAGAAGAGAGAGAGAGAGAGAGAGAGAGAGAGAGAAGAGAGAGAGAGAGAGAAGAGAGAGAGCCCATGTGATCATATCTGGAGGGCAGAGGACAACTCTGTGGAGTCAGGTCTCTCCTTCTACCTTTAAGGAATCAAACCCAGGTCTACAGGCTTGCATCATATGCTGCATCTTACCAGCCTTCAAACTCCACTTAAGAACTAGGAATGTAGCAGATGGTGGTGGTGGTGCACACCTTTAATGTCAGCACTCAGGAGGCAGAGGCAGGGAATACCTGATTTTGAGGCCAACCTGGTCTACAGAGTGAGTTCCAGGACAGCCATAGATAGACTAAGAAACCCTGTCTTAAAGAACCAGAAACTAAAATCTAAAAAATGAAAAGAAAGAAAGAAAATGCCCAACAGATTTGCCTGCAGGCCAATATGATGCAGGCAATCCTTCAGCTGAGGCTCCCGAGACTGTGGGAGCCCATTTTCAGGTTCCTCGTGGCTTTACCCAGCAGGTCCGCATAGAGAATGATTAGGACCACGGGCCTGAGTGCAGGTGTCTGAGATGGTCTGCACTTGGCTGTGCTGGGGGAAGTCTTTTGCTCCACCCCTTGGCATCTCTATAAAAAACCCTGAGGCAGAGACAGGCAGGGCCCGTTGAAAAGGTTCCAGGCCCTCTCGAGGCTGTCCTTTATTTTCTATCTGTTTATCTCTGCAATCTAAATCCTTCTATCTAATATTTCCTGCTGCTCGCACTCAAGAAAACTCTGGGGAACAGTGGGCTTGGTGGGTAAACGCCCCACACCGACCCAATGTGTGAAGCTGACAACCAATCATTGCAGGGGCTGGAGAGATGGCTCAGCACTTAAGAGCACTTTCTGCTCTTCTTGAGGATGGAAGTTCAGTTCTCAGCAACTACATGGTGGCTGGTGAACAGTGTCTCCTGGCCCAATGCCCTCTGGCCTCTGCATTTGACCATCTGTCATGTACCCTGTAACTTAGCACCCCAGCACCTCCTTTTCCACACTTCTGAACTCTTACCTGGATAACAACCACTAGGTGATGATTTGAGTTGCTTGTCTCCTCGCTCAAGATCTCTGATCCTCCAGCAGGACTCTGGACAGTCACTACCAGCTACGACAGGTCACTGCGCCTGCCCAGGTGGCTCTAGCTGCACCTATTGCTCACCAGAACTGACCTTGGGAGGGGTCAGGCCTGACATTTGGACATGAGTGCAGATGGGGTTAGGGGTGGAAGGGCAGAGGACTGGGCAGCTGTTCACTAAAGGAAAAAAGAGACTGAGACCACACAGCCTTTAACCAATGAGAAATCTTTTTCCTAAATCTGGTTGACCAGGAAACCAGAGATTAACCTGACTTTACCTATGGGGTCCCATGATAGAGAAAGTTAGAGAAGATGATGTGTTCTATTTTGTTTGTTTAAAAAGTTATCCTGCTGTGTACTTTAGAGGGACAACTATCCTGTGGTGTGTGTTTAGGCACAGTGAGGACTGGAAGGTCAACAGGATGTGATCCTGCATTCAGGTCATTTACTCTCTGTCCAGTTTGGTTTCCTACTCTATTTGCTCTTTATGATTTTCTTCCTCTCTCCTGCGGTGGTTTCTATGAAATGATTCTGAGATTGTGACAATGGCAGGAGTTAAAGCTGTTAGGCAGGTCATGGGGAAAACCCCGAAGGCTGGTGGGAGAAAACTGTAGATGGAGTGACATTTAGATAGGATAGAAGACAAGAGTTACCCAGAACTAGTTAGAAGACAACTTGATGAATTACAGACTGATGAAGAAGGACTTAGGCTGAGAGGAAGCTGACAGTCTGGTACCTCAAACCATTGCTTGTATTCTGTTCTTTCTGAGAAACTGCAAGTAGATGGCCTCTGGGGTGATTGCCTCAGATGTTCTGATAATTATTAACCTGTAAAAGGATAAGCTGGTATGCTTTGGCTCTCTTCCTGGGAACTTCTATGTGCAATCAAGGGGCACAGGGTACACTTTGCTGATTTACAAAAAGAACTTTTGAAACTATTGTAAAGAACCCAAACACCTGTTGAATTTTATCATCCCCTATTTCCTTGTATTATTACAATAAAAGATTGGGGTTGAGTCAGATCGAGAGAAAGTGGAGAAGATGCACAAATCTCCAGATCGGACGAGACTCGTCAGCTGCACCAACTTGTATGTCCCAGGCTTGTCTTGCACCTGCCAGACATCCCTGCCCTTCGAGACTCTTGAAACGGCTGAGGCTGATCCCCAGCAGGTGGACAGAGAATCCAATTAGCAAAGCCGAGTTCTTTCTATGGTGCTTTACAGAGGGCACAGTGTGTAGTAAACAGAACCAGGCAGGCAGGGAAGGTGTGCCAGTCACTGAGGTGACAAGTCGAACACTGAATGCTTTTGTAATGCTTGGTGTATGGAGTGTTGTAGAAGCAGATGGCAGCCTGGTGGTCACAGTTGCAGATGAAGTCCTCACAGGGGTTGTTTTTGTCTGCAGAGAAACAGAAAGGAAGTTGAGTGGAGCCCATGACTATGTTCCCTACGATTTGTAACCAAAAGAAAGCATTGCCCTCCATCTGTGCAGACTCAGGGTTGAGAGTCAGAAACACAAAAGTACATTGGGTGCCCAAATAGTTGGAACACATTTATAATGAAAAAAATCATTTCTTCTGTGGCTGGGGAGATGGCACAGTGTGGGGGGGCCATCTCACCCACACATTTCCCCAGGGTACTCTTGAGCAGGAGCAGCATGGAATATTAGCTAGAAATATAACTAGAGAGAGACAGACAGAAAACACAGAGGACTCAGAGCTAGATCTCATCATCAGGCCCTGAGAGTCTCTGCCAAAGGGCTTTTAAAGGAATGCCAAGGTGTAGCTGGAGTTTTCCTGCCTGCCACAGTCAGGACAAATCTATCACTCGCCAGTCCCACAGCCGCTCAGACCCAACCAAGTAAACACAGAGACTTATATTGCTTACAAACTGTATGGCCGTGGCAGGCTTCTTGCTAAGTGTTCTTATAGCTTAAATTAATCCATTTCTGTAAATCTATACCTTGCCATGTGGCTCGTGGCTTACCATCTTCACATGCTTCTTGTCATGGCGGTGGCTGGCAGTGTCTCCCTCTGTCTTCCCTGTTCCCTCCTTTCTCCTCTCTGTTAGTCCCGCCTATACTTCCTCCCTGGCCACTGGACAATCAGTGTTTTATTTATTGACCAATCAGAGCATTTGACATACAGACCATCCCACAGCACCAAGGGGAGGAGCAAAAAGACCTCCCCCCAACACAGAAAAGGGCAGATCATGTCAGATACCTGGAGACCATGTACGTGGTCAAGCCATCTCCTAAGGCAGCCCTGCTGTGTAAAGCAAGACCAGATCTAACTGGGAAAATTTCATGGGCTCCCACAGCACAGTTGCTAAAGTGGTTGCCAAAAGCACATGCAGGCCTGACCTAGGATGCCCAGAGCCATTGTAAAAGACAAGATGTGCTTGGGGCATCTGTAACTCTATAGTGAAGTAGAGAGCATGTATTCCCAAAACTTGTTGTTCAGTCAGGCTAACTAAAGGTGAGTGTCATGTTTAGTGAGAGACCCAAGCTCTAAAGACATGGTGGAGAGTGACTGAAGAAGACCAGGCATGCAAACTCATTCCTATACATAAAAATAATCAACACAGATATTTAATCCTAAAACCCAGCAAACTACAAATATCAGCTACCACTTATAAAATTATATGGTTTAATACAATCCTCCTGCCTCAACCTAACAAGTGCAGGGTTTCAGGTGTGCACTACCACACTCAATTCATGTGTTCTGGAGGTGGAACCCAGAACTCAGTGCATGCTAGGCAAGCACTCTGGCAACTGAGCTATATCCCTAGCCCTCTGAATCCTCACTTGTAAAATGGGAATGATAAATCTTGCTCTGCATATGTGTTTAGTCCTGTATCTGACTTAAAGCCAATGATGCAGCTCTCAGTTGTTTAGTCAATATGGAAGCAGTATAACACTGCACCTAATAAGAGAGGCTTTTGGCAGGGAATATGACTCAGGGAATAAAGGTGCTTGCTACCAATCTGAATCTAAGTTCCATCCCCAGGACTCACATGCTTGAAAAAGAGAACCGACTTCTGCAAGTTGTCCTCAGATCTGCACACCTGTGTTGTGGCACAGGCATGCTTTCCCCAGAAAAACATAAAATCTTGAAATGTTTTTAAACAGAGGCCTTGGATGATGTAGATCTGTTTCCAGAACCAAATGTCATCACTTCTAAGCTGGGTGGCCTTGGGCGATTGGCCCAGATTTCTCATCTTCCTCATCAGGGACCTCATCTATATTTTAGTATCTAGCTGATGAGGCTGTGGTGAGGCTAAATGATTCCAAGTAAATGACCAGTAAATGGTGCCTGTCCTTGTTACTTCTGTGTCCCTTCCAAACCTGCCCAGGGCCAAGCAGAGTCCAGATGTCCTAGAGTGTAAACCTACCACTGCAGGTGATCTCATTCCCAGAACACAAGTCTGAGTATAAACTGGTGTAGGGGGTGTCTATGAAGAATTTGAAGCTTTCCAGATTCTTGATCTGAGTATAGCAGTGGTCATCAGTGTGGCAGCACCTGGAAAGAGGAAGGAGCAGCTGAGGGAAGGGTATGGACCCACAGGAGATCACTTCTAACCTGAGTCTTTACCAAACAGGTGAGGTAACTTAAACACTATGTTCCAGAAGAAATTGTCCTGAGACTTCATAATCTGTGATTTCTAAAACACATATTTATGGAAAGCAACTTCTGTGGGGTGTGGTGGTGTCCACCATTAATCTCAGTACTTGGGAGGCAGATGCAGATGGATCTCTGAGTTTAAGATCAGCATGGTCTCCTGAAAGAGTTCCAGGAAACCTAGGGCTACACAGGGAATCCTTGTCTAGAAACAAATAAAAATAATAATAAAGAAACAAAACAAAATATATGATGTTGGCTCATGAGATGCTCTGCTTGTGCCCTGTTCCCACCGGAACTCCGACACTCCAGTCTCCCACCAGATAGATCACTCCTCTGCCGGAGTGTCTGAGCCCCCAATGGCACAGTAGCACCCATAGTTGTACTCTGACAAGGGATGGCTCCTGGGATGGTGGACATGATCACATTGCCCAACTGTTACCCAGCCAGAGGTGATGCTGTGTGAAGTAGCATGTGTGAAGAATGCTCAGTACACTCCATCAATCCCACTTGCCTGCCTCCTAGCTTCGTCCTGGACTCCTAACAGCTGCTGCATCAGGAGACCAGTAATAGAGGTGTGTGTGAGTGTGTGTGTGTGTGTGTGTGTGTGTGTGTGTGTGTGTGTGTGTGTGTGTGTGTTTGCCCCAACACAGGTAAAAGCAAGCACTTGGGACCAGCCATAAATGCCATGCTAACATGAGGAGGTCAGAGCATAGCTATAGAAAGTTGTTTTTCTCCTTCCACGATATAGATCCAGGAGACCAAAATCAGGTCACCATGCCAGAGCAGGAAGCTGTCTACCTATTTGAGACAGAGAGTTGCCCTATAACTCAGGCTAGTCTCTGACTCTGTGGCAACCTTCTGGCCTCAGGCTCCCCAGTGTTAGGATTATAAATGTACTCCACTGAACCGTCGGGGCTGAGTCCTCAGGACTAAGTTCTACAGACATTGCCTTCTGCCTGCTCATTTCTCACTGTCAGGACAGACAGCCACCACACTGTGAGCTGCCCTGGGGTCTCTGTGTTGAGGAGCTGAGAACACTCTCCAGTCAGCAGCCAGGGACAAACTGACTTTTAGATCCATAACCCAACAACCAAACCATCTCTCGAGTTTGAAAGCTGCCCCACCCCTACTCAAGCCTAGGTGAAACCTAGCCTTAGCCAGCAGTGGGATTCATCACAGTTCTAGCTGAGACCTTGAGCCAAAGAAGCAGCCAACACATGCTTATTGTTTTACACTGGAAAAATTAGAAGGAATCTGTTGTATGGCCATGCACAGCTCATAGACAAGGATAATGGTCAGATCATCATTGTAATGTCAGCATTTGACACAACAAACTGTTCATCAGCTGAGGAGTAGGTAAATGACCAGGATTCAGTCTGCAGTGGGATACTCGGTCACCAGTAAAATGCAGGATAAGCCAGGTACAATGGAACACACACTGTGTAGTCCCAACAGTCTGGAGGCAGATGTAGGTGGATATCTGAGTTCAAAGCCAGGATGGTTTATAGAATGAGTTCCAGGACAGTTTTGCTACATAGCAAAACCCTGTGATGAAAAATCAATCAAAAAAGAATTGCAGACACAAGCTGTTATGTATGTAATCCTAACACTTGGGAGGTTGAGGCAAGTCTGGGCTAGAATATTGAGTTGGAGGACATCATGAGACACATAATAAGATTATGTAAAAATTATATTATTTTTTTTAATTACACAGATCCAGGCATGGTTCAAGCACCCACATGGCAGCTCACAACTGTCTATCACCCTAGTTCTGGATGACCAGACCCCTCCTCTCTCCTCTTAGGCACTGCTCACTGACAGTTCACAGACACCCATGCAGAGAAAGGGCTTGTTTACATGAAATAAAAGTAAATGTTTCTTAAAAGATCAAGAAAAAAATTGCCAGGGAAATATGGCAGAGACAGAAGGGGCTTTCTTTGCTTGGGTAGGTGAATGTAGTAGACTATTCTAAGAAATCATCTGAGTCCAGACCTGGAGGGTAAAGATGACAGATGTTGTCACCATGAGGGGATGAGAAAACCCCAACCCAGAGGTTATTGGATCCCAAAGGGAATCCCAAACCAGAACTTCAGATGTGACCATTAGGGTACTGTAATTTGAAGACAAGAAAGATGCGGTGCACTCAGAGGGAACAAGGATCTTACTTTGGAGCAGAGTGACCCCTAGAAGGAGTTTCATCCTGAGTAAGGGGAGGACTCAGTGACTTCTCTTTATAGTCCTGTAGCTGTGCTCTGACAGTGTACAGTCAGCACACGGGGCCTGTGACTACTGTGTGTGTAGCACAGAAATAGAATATGTGCACCCTCACACACAGTTCCCAATGGCAGAGATACAATAGGTGGTGACAAAGCCTGAATCAGTGCTGTCGCAGAGGCAAAGAGAAAGGGCTAGCTCAACACCCCAAGCAGCTCAAGTCAGTGACTGGCAAAGTGCCAAGTCCCTCTGCTGTGACTGCTATAAGATCATGAGAAGATATAGACACTGCTCCTGGGATTGGGTCTGAGGGATGCTGACAGTGACATATGGTCCCAGGCAGGAGTAGCTGTCCCCAACAATCCTCCATGTTAAGTGTATAAACCAAGTGGAAGTCTGTCCCAAGAACCTGACACAGCCTATGAGGTAGATATAATTACAAACTCAATTTTAAATTAATTAACTAATTACTTAAGTTGTGTGTGTGAGAGAGAGAGAGAAGAGAGAGAGAGAGAGAGAGAGAGAGAGAGAGAGAGAGAGAGAGAGAGACACTTGCATTGCACATGTGGAGGTCAAAGGACAGTCTTGTGTAGGCAGTTCTCTCCTTCTACTTTTAAGTGGGTTCCAGGAATCAAACTCAGGTCTACAGGCTTGCATCATCGGCTGCATCTTAGTAGCCCACAAACTCCATTATAAACTGGGAATGTAGCCAGATGGTGGTAGTGGTGGTGCACATCTTTTATGCCTTTAATGTCAGCACTCAGAAGCAGAGGCAGGCAAATATTTGAGTTGGAGACAAGCCTGGTCTACAGAGTGAATTTCAGGACAGCCAGAGATACACAAAGAAACCCTGTCTCAAAAAAGAAAAAACTAAAAACTAAAAAGAAAGAAAGAAAGCAAATAACCAACATATGTGACCACAGGCCAATATGATGCAAGCAATCCTTCAGCTGAGGCTCTCCCTACCCAGTGTGTGAAGCTGACAATCAACCATTGCAGGGGCTGGAGAGATGGTCAGCACTTAAGAGCACATTCTGCCCTAGCTGATGACTGGAGTTCATTTCTCAGCAACTACATGCCCTCTTGCCTCTTGGTTTGTAGATCTGTCATGTACCCTCTAAATTAGCACACAAGCATCTCCTTTTCCCTACTTCTCATATCTTCCCTGGATAAAACTCATGTAGGGGATGAGTTGAGTTGGTTGTCTCCATGCTCAAGATCAGGTTTGAACAGATGATTCCTCCTGAAAGTTGCCAGTTGATACCTATCAACAAAGCTTACTGCTGGTCTTTTTAGGACTTGGTCATTATTGCAAAAGTTCCTCTCTGGGGCCTGAAAGATACTTCATCTACAGACAGCAGGAAGCAGTTTGGAGAACACAACATCCATATTCCCAAGTGGAGTTTGGGAGGCTTTTGGTTATTTGGTTATTTGGTGGGTTATGGATGTTTATTATCACTTAGGGAAATATTGTCTATTTATACAAATATAAATAACTTTTTACACTATATATATATGTTTCTACTCTTGTTTAATGGATTTTTGTATGGTGATAAACATTTAAGGTTATTTTGTTACAACATATTGTATATGTAAGTTTCTATTTTTGTTTGAGGTATTGTTGTCAGGGAATGTTAGTATTCATACCTGCCACTTAAGGACCACCCATTGTCCAGACCACATCATCTTATGTAAAGTTAATTCTCTTTAAGAGAAAACCCCTCCCCTTTTTCTCTTCCTTCCTTCCTCTATCCCTCTCTCCTTTCAGGAAACTGTTTGCACCTCTGCTTTCTCCTTTTCCCTCTCTTTCTCTCTGTCTCCCCTTCCCAATTACTAAATCTACAGGTCTAAAATTTCTAATTAAGTTCTTAAATTTTAACTTCTATACCTAGTTTGAACTTGTCTCAACAGTTCTCCATTTGGCTTGCAGAATTGTCAAAGCATCGGTTGCTGACTGCAATCTGCTCCAAATGATCATGAGCTCTGGACTTGCTGAAGGCTGATGTAGACCAGACCAGCCAATGTGATTGTTCTCCATCTCTACAGCTGGGTCAGATAATCACATGTTTCTGATAAGTGGCCCATTGCTTAAATTCCCTGCATACCTTTGACTAGCCTTTTAGTCTTGTTGGGCACTGACCACCTATGCCCTATTTCAGCTTGTAGCAGCTATAGAAGAGAGTACATTGTCCCTGCCCCTGAAACAGACTAAAAAGGCTAAGTCAAAGAGAAATTCCCTGGCATAGAGGACAAAATGTCTACCTATAATGCCCATTGATATACTAGGAAACTGGGCCCAGAGCTGTCAATTGATAGATTTATTAACTAAAATGGCTGCACAATAAGACACTTGACCTACTTTATGTAGGATCAAAGATGTATTATGTAGCCTTAAAAATTAACTATTTTTATATAAGTCATTCAGGATTATAAACTGGCTGTACTCAAAGATCAGAACAACAGGGCCTTAGGAGAGGCAGTAGATGAAGATGTCGCTGCCCTAGAAAAATCAGTTACACAGTTAGAGAAATTATTCTCTTCTCTAGCTAAAACAGTTCTCCAGTTAAGAAGGGGCCTTGACCTAAAACTTGTTCAATTGGTGTCCCTGGTTATCATTCCTTCATGAAGGGGGCCTAAGCAAGGCCTTAGGAGAGCAATGCTGTTTTTATGATAACCACTCAAGGATCATTAGAAACTCCATGGCCTTGCTGAAAAAGTAGATCCATGACAGAGAAAAGCAGATGCAATGAGGAAACCTTCCTGATGTCTGTCTTAGCTATCCCCTTAATGATCTTGCTTCTTTTGAACCTTTTACAGGTGTAGCCTAGGAATACCTGCATGTCAGATGTTTGCATTGAGATTCACAATAATGACAAAACTGCAGTTATGAAATAACAACAATCCTCAAATATTGTGGATTAGTTTGGACTTTGTGTATGATGATAGAAATGTAAGGCTATATTTGATTCAACTCTGGTTTATAATATATTCTATATGATAATAGAAATTTAAAGTTATAAAAGATCTATTCAGATTAACAAAAGCTAACTTAGAGATTTACACCTATCTCTTTACCAAATCTTTAACACCAAGCTTCTAGAAAAGTTAAATGTATGATGGCATGTGTTTAATAAATAACAAATTTGATAAACAATATATATATATAAAATAAAGCTTCTGTCCCCAAGAGGGTTCTTTTCTCAGAGTTGGGCCACACCCAACTCACAAGCCCTGTTTTTCTTGTTCCCATTTGGCCCTGAATCTTTCCCTGACACTCTTCTTTGCTTTCTCAGGAGACAATAAGTCCTAGTCATATGAAAGCTGCTAACATATTGGAGACTATTAGGGAACATAAGCTGATAGTCAGCCATTCATAGCTAATAGACAGACAGTCCTCAAATACTCAGAGATATCCAGAATTGGC